>NC_064811.1:13013158-13249749 GCF_023721935.1 Panthera uncia | reverse complement strand
TTAGACAAGGAGTAATTAGTCCTAATTCATGTCCTGAGTCCATGGGAGGGGAACAGCTGAATGAAATAGGAGTTCTATTGCAAGGGAGAAACCAAGAAAGGGTGTTAGGCAGGCACTATCAGGTCGAAGATACTAAGAAAAGTTTAATATTGGAATGGAAACCGGAGCTAACAGAACTCAGAGGCCATTAGTATTTTTGTATTAGTGTTTTTCCATTAGTCAGAGGCCATTTTCTTCCTAGGAGACATTCGATTCTCAGTTAGGGGCTATTTTCCCCCAGGGGACATTTGGTAATGTCTGGAGCCATTTTTAGTTGTCACAATGGAGTCACAGGAGATAGAGCTACTGGCATCTAGTGGGTCAAGGCCAAGGATGCTGCTTCACACCCTACAACCCCTACAACAAAGACTTATCTGGTGCAAAATGTCAATAGTGCCAAGGTTGAGAAATCCATCTATATGAAAATACAAAACATGATGAATTGCAAGAATCAAACTGCTTTAACGAACATTTGTAAAATGTTTTAGTCCATTTTTTACATACCTCGGATACTGGTTTGCAATGTCTAATGGGCATCTCTGCGAATCAAAGGTCATGGGATTAAAACAGGACCATGGGAAGTATATCAACAATTTTTGCCAATCAACTTGTAAAGATTAAAGGAAAGGAAACACACAATGATGGTGAGGGTGTGGTGAAGCAGACTGGTGGCAGAGTGAAATGGTCCCACTGTCAAAAGCATTTTGATGATATGTATGATTACTCTTAAAATCGTGCCCTCTCGGGGTGCCTGGGTGGCTCAGTCGGTTGAGCATCCGACTTCAGCTCAGGTCACGATCTCACGGTTCGTGAGTTCGAGCCCCGCGTCAGGCTCTGGGCTGATGGCTCATAGCCTGGAGCCTGCTTCCGATTCTGTGTCTCCCTCTCTTTCTGCCCCTCCCCCATTCATGCTCTGTCTCTCTCCGTCTCAAAAATAAATAAACATTAAAAAAAAAATTAAAAAAAAAAATCGTGCCCTCTCATCTTCAAATTCCACTTCTGAGAATTCTCCTAAGGGAAAAATCCAAAACATGAAAAGAGCCTTATTGCAAGTCTTTATTCTAAGCACCATTATTTATAAGCAAACATTGGAAATAATTTAAACTTCCAACGATAGGTGTATATAGCAATAAAATAGGATTGGGGTATATGATGGAATTTTATGTCCACAGTAAGAATAATGTTTGTGAAGGGAAAAAAACACTTATGTTTATGAAGAAAAGACGCTTATAATGGTAAGTTAAAACTAAGGAAATGAAATTGAATATATTCCATGATCGTAATTATGAAAATACCTTAAAACGTTAAGTACAAAAGTAACCTGGCAGGAAACACACCAGAATGTTAGTGTAACCATTTCTTTGTCCTAGTGGGTTTGGAGGTGACTTTTATTCTTCTTTTGATTTTTTTTATTGTGTTCGAGGCAACGAATGCAGAATATATAGGTTATGCTAACAATTCAATTTTTAGATCTGTTTCCAGTATTTTAGATTTATGATCTTTTCTGGCTTCCTTTTTCCTTACTGCAAAGTTTCCTGAACAAGGCGCCATAGACAGTAAGAGGCTTATAGATGCACTTCACAGGGTCCTTAAACCCCTATGATTGTAGAATATGTGTACTCTTTTTTTTAAGGATATATTTTTAAAGTTTATTTATTTTGAGAGAGATAGAGACAGCGTGAGGGTCGCAGAGAGAGGGGGAGAGAGAGAACCCCAAGCAGGCTCTGCACTGTCAGCACAGAGCCTGATGTGGGGCTCAAACTCACGAAACGGTGAAATCATGACCTGAGCCGAAACCAAGAGTTGGATGCTTACCTGACTGAGCCACCCAGGCGCCCCTGAGGATATTTTAATTGGGAGAAGATTTTTTTTTAAGTAGGCTTCATGCCCAGTGTGTGGAGCCCAACATGAATTCACAACCCTGAGATCAAGACCTGAGCTGGGATCCAGTGTCTGATGCTCATCCAACTGAGCCACCTAGGCACAATGAGAGCAGTTTTTTTCTTTTTAATTGTGGTTCTTTTGACTTACTTTTACCTTGATCATATAATGAAAAATCAAATGATTTTTTAAAATTATACAAATGATTAAAATGTAAGGAACAAAACTGTGTCAAATGCAAGGTGACTATGGATCAACTTTGAAGACTTTCAGTGAACCAGAGGATCTTGATTCCCATTTCTTCCAGGGACAATCCTCTTGAGGATACCCTGATAGTTGGGCCAGATTAACCTTGGAAGACGGATGAGATGGCCAAAGCCAGTTAGATGCTCCCTCCTGGGACTGAAAGATGCCCCAGAAGGTCCACTGAGGGAATGAGAGCAGAGATCCTGCAGCCTCACAGAGCAGTTTGTTCAGAGCACCATTCTTTTTTTTTTATGTTGATTATAAGAATTCCATTTTATTATTTTTATTTTTTAAATTATTTTATTTTATAATTTTTATTTTTATTTAATTATCTCTTTAAATTTAAATCCAAGTTAGTTAACATATAGTGTAATAATGATTTCAGGAATACAATTTAGTGATTCATCACTTACATATGACACCCAGTGCTCATCCCAACAAGTTCTCTCCTTAATGTCCCTTGCCCATTTAGCTCACCCCCCCCCCCCCCCCCCCCCCTGCCAGCAACTCTCAGTTTGTTCTCTATCATTAAGAGTCTCTTATGGTTCGTCTCTCTCTCTGTTTTTATATTATTTTTGCTTCCCTTCCCTCATGTTAATCTGTTTCGTTTCTTAAATTCCACATAAGAGTGAAATCATATGATATTTGTCTTTCTCTGACTTATTTCATTTAGCAAAATACATTCCAGTTTCATCCATGTTGTTGCAAATGGCAAGATTTATTTCTTTTTGATCACTGAGTAATATCCCATTGTATATATATATATATATATATATATATATATATATATATACCATATCTTCTTTATCCATTCATCAGTCATTGGACATTTGGGCTCTTGCCATACTTTGGCTATTGTTGATAGTGCTGCTATAAACATTGGGGTGCATTTCCCCCTTTGAATTAGCACTGCTGTATCCTTTGGATAAATACCTAGTAATGCAATTGCTAGGTCATAGTATACTTCTATTTTTAATTTTTTTAGGAACCTCCATACTGTTTTCCAGAGTGGCTGCACCAGTTTGCATTCCCACCAGCAGTGCAAAAGGGTTCCTCTTTCTCTGCATTGTCACCAACATCTGTTGTTGCCTGCATTGTTAATGTTAGCCATTCTGACAGATGTGAGGTGGTATCTCATTGTGGTTTTGATTTGTATTTCCCTGATGATGAGTGATGTTGAGCTTTTTTTCATGTGTGAGCCATCTGGATGTCTTCTTTGGAGAAGTGTCTATTCATGTCTTTTGCCCATTTCTTCACTGGATTATTTGTTTTTGGGGTGTTGAGTTTGATAAGTTCTTTATAGATTTTGGATACTAACGCTTTATCTGATATGTCATTTGCAAACATCTTCTCCCATTCCGTCGGTTGTCTTTAGTTTTGCTGATTGTTTCCTTCTCTGTGCAGAAGCTTTTTATTTTGATGAGGTCCCAATAGTTCCTTTTTGCTTTTGCTTCCCTTGCCTCCAGAGACGTGTTGAGTAAGAAGTTGCTGCGGCCAAGGTCAAAGAGATTTTTGCCTGATTTCTCTTCAAGGATTTTGATGGTTTCCTGTCCTATGTTTATGTCTTTCATCCATTTTGAGTTTATTTTTGTGTATGGTGTGAGAAAGTGGTCCAGGTTCATTTTTCTGCATGTCGCTATCCAGTTTTCCCAGCACCGTTTGCTGAAGAGACTGTCTTTATTCCATTGGATAGTCTTTCCTGCTTTGTCAAAGATTAGTTGGCCATACATTTGTGGGTTCATTTCTGGGTTCTCTATTCTGTTCCAGTGATCTGAGTGTCTGTTCTTGTGCCAGTACCATACTGTCTTGATGATTACAGCTTTGTAATATAGGTTGAAGTCCAGGATTGTGATGCCTCCAGCTTTGGTTTTCTTTTACAAGATTGCTTTGTCTATCCAGGGTTCCATACAAATGTTAGGATTATTTGTTCTAGCTCTGTGAAGAATGCTGGTGTTATTTTGATAGGGATTGCATTGAATATGTAGATTGCTTTGGGTAGTATCAACATTTTAACAATATATGTTCTTCTAATCCATGAGCATGGAATGTTTTTCCATTTTTTTTGGTGTCTTCTTCAATTTCTTTAATAAACTTTCTATAGTTTTCAGTGCATAGATTTTTCACATCTTTGGTTAGGTTTGTTTCTAGGTATTTTATGGTTTTTGGTGGAACTGTCAATGGGATCAACTGCTTGATTTTTCTTTCTGCTGTTTCATTATTGGTGTATAGAAATGCAACCTATTTCTGTACACTGATTTTAAATCCTGCGACTTTGCTGAATTCATGTTATCAGTTTTGCAATTTCTTACAGTCTTTTGGATTTTCTACATACAGTATCATGTCATCTATGAAGAGTGAAAGTTTCACTTCCTCCTTGCTGTTTTGGATACCTTTTGTTTCTTTGTGTTGTCTCATTGCTGAGGCTAGGACTTCCAATACTGCTGAATAACAGTGGTGAGAGTAGACATCCTTGCCGTGTTTCTGACCTTAGGTGGAAAGCTGTCAGTTTTTCCGCATTGATGATGATATTAGTTGTGGGTCTTTCCTATATGGCCTTTATGATCTTGAGGTATGATCCTTCTATCCTTACTTTCTTGAGGGTTTTTATCAAGAAAGGATGCTGTATTTTGTCAAATGTTTTTTCTGCATCTATTGAGAGGATCATGTGGTTCTTATCCTTTGTTTTATTAATATGATATATCACATTGATTGATCTGCAGATATTGAACCAGCCCTGCATCCCAGGAATAAATCTCACTTGATTGTGGTAAATAATTTTTTAAATGTATTATTGGATCCAATTTCCTAGTATCTTGTTGAGAATTTTTGCATCCATGTTCATCAGAAACTGGTCTGTAGTTCTCCTTTTTAGTGGAGACTTTGTCTGATTTTGGAGTCAAGGTAATGCTGGCCTCATAGAATGAGTTGGGAAGTTTTCATTCCATTTCTATTTTTTGGAACAGTTTCAAAAGAATAGATATTAACTTTTCTTTAAATGTTTGGTAGAATTCCCCTTGAAAGCCATCCAGCCCTGGACTCTTGTTTGTTGGGAGATTTTTGATTACTGATTTAATATCCTTACTGGTTATGGGTCTGTTCAAATTTTCTATTTCTTCCTGTTTTAGTTTTGGTAGTTTGGTAGATCTTTGTATTTCTGTGGTATTGGTTGTGATCTCTTTCCTTCACGATTTTATTTATTTGGGTCCTTTTGGGTCCTTTTTTTTTTTTTTTTTTTTTTTTTCTTTTTTTTTGGGGTTTTTTTTTTTTTTTTATTCTTTCCAAAACACGACCCCGCTCTTTTTTTATTTGTTCTTTTTTTTTTTTTTTTTTTCATATAATTGATTTCTTCTCTAATCTTTATTATTTCCCTTCTTCTGCTGGTTTTGAGCTTTATTTGATGTCCTTTTTCCAGCTCTTTTAGGTGTAAGGCTGGATTGCTGTATACTTCCTTCTTATGGCCACCTTTGCTGCATCCCAGAGGTTTTTAGGCTATCATGTTTTCATTTTCATTGACTTCAGTGTACTTTTTAATTTTCTGTTTAAGTTCTTGATTAACACATTCGTTATTTAGTAGGATGTTCTTTAATCTCCAAGTATTCATGGTCTTTCCAAATTTTTTCTTGTGGTTGATTTCGAGTTTCATAGCATTGTGGTCTGAAATATGCATGGTATGATCTTGATCTTTTTGAACTTCTTGAGGGTTGATTTGTGACCCAGCTATTCTGGAGAATGTTCCATGTGTACTCGAGAAGAATGTATATTCTGCTGCGTTAGGATGAAATGTTCTGAGTATATATGTTAAGGCCATCCAGTCCAGTGTGTCATTCAAAGCCATTGTCTCCTTGTTGATTTTCTTCTCACATGATCTGTTTATTGCTGTAAGTGGGGTGTTGAAGTCCCTTAATATTATATATAGTATTATTATCAATGAATTTCTTTGTTAGAAATTTGTTAGATCTTGGTGAATATGCCCCTTAATTATGATATAATGCCCTTCTTCATCTCTTGTTACAGTCTTTATTTTAAAATCTGGTTTGTCTGACAAAAGTATGGCTACTCCAGCTTTCTTTTGACGACCTTTAGCATGATAGATTGTTCTCCATTCCCTTACTTCCTTTTTTTAAATAAGATATTACTAAGTCACTCAATTCTTTATTTTTTAATCTTTATTCACTTTTGAGAGAGAGAGAGACAGAGTGCAAGCAGGGGAGCAGCAGAGAGAGAGAGGGAGACACAGAATCTGAAACAGGCTCCAGGCTCTGAGCTATCAGCACAGAACCCGATGTGGTGGTCAAACTCATGAACTGTGAGATCATGACCTGAGCTGAAGTCAGACGCTTTAACCAACTGAGCCACCTAGGTGCCCCTCCATCCCCTTACTTTCAATCTGCAGGTGTCTTTAGGTCTAGAATGAGTCTCTTGTAAGTAGCATATAGATAGGTCTTGTTTTCTTATCCATTCTGATACTCTATGTCTTTTGCTTGGAGCATTAGTGCTGGTTTTCTGGTGATATTCTCTAGTACTTTCTAGTCTTTGCTGCTTTGGTTTTTTTTTCTTTTGTTTTGTCTTTTCTTCACTCCAGGAGTCCCCCTTAAAATTTCTTGCAGGGCTGGTTTAGAGGTCACGAACTCCTTTAGTTTTTGTTTGTCTGGGAAATTCTTTATCTCTCTTTCTATTTTGAATGATAGCCTTGCTGGATAAGGAATTCTTGGCTACATATTTTTCCAATTCAGCATGTTGAATATACCCTGCCACTCCTTTCTGGCCTTCCATGTGTCTGTGGATAGGTCTACTGCAAACCTGATCTATCTTCCCTTATAGGTTAAGGACTTTTTTTTCTCCCTTGCTGCTTTCATGATTCTTTCCTTGTCTGTGTATTTTGTGAATTTGACTATGATATGCCTTGATGATGGTCACTTTTTGTTGAATCTAATGGGAGTGCTCTGTGCTTCTTGGATTTTGATGTCTGTGTCCTTCTCCAGACTAGGAAAGTTTTCTACTATAAGTTGCTCACATAAACCTTCTGCCCTTTTTTCTTTCTCTTCATCTTCTGGGACTCCTATGATTCAGATGTTATTCATTTTTAATAAGTCACTGAGTTTTTTAAGTCTCATATTTGCTCTTTTGTCTTTGTTTCCCTCCTTTTTTCTGCTTCATTATTCTCCATAATTTTGTCTTCTATATTGCTGGTTTGCTGCTCTGCTTCGTCCATCCTTGCCATTGTGGTATCCATTTGAGATTGCATCTTGGTTATAGCATTTTTAATTTCGTCCTGACTAGGTTTTATTTCTTTTATCTCCACAGAAAGGGATTCTATGTTTTTTTCAACCCCAGCTAGTATTCTTATTTTCATAGTTCTAAATTCTAGTTCAGATATCTAACTTATATCTGTGCTGATTAAGCCCCTAGCTGTCATTTCTTCTTGTTCTTTCTTTTGGAGTGAATTCCTACATTTTGTCATTTTGAGGGAAGAAAAAACAATAAAATTTTAAAAATTAAAATTAAAAAAAATAAAAACAAAACAAAAAATCAAATAAAGGAAGCTGGATCCTAGGTCTGTTTTGGTCTGCTTGTTGAAAGAAGTTTGATAGAATAGAGAAAAAAGGGAAAGAAAAGGAAAAAGAGATAAAGAAAAATTTTAAAATTAAAAAATAATAAAATAGAATAAAACAAAGAAAATGGAATAGAATAAAAATTAAAAAAAAAAAGTAGAAGTAAAAATAAATGTTCTCTTTGTGTATCCTGGAAAGGAAGAAAAAGAAAACAAAAACAGAAGCAAAGAACACAAACCAATAAATGAAACCCGAATGAAGTTACATTCAGTTTCCCCTAGAACTGAAACTATGAAGCCCTCTATAGTCTGTACATTAAACAGGTGGAGTGAATTGTGCTGGTCTTCTAGGGGATGTGCTTGGAGGGCGCACTTTGGCAGGGTTTGACATAATGGCTCCATTCTCCACTAGGCGGCACTGCTTAGCTTACTGGGGTGGATTAGTGTGGTGTGCATCCACTCACATATATGTGCACAGGAGAGGTGGAAATGGCTTCAGGCAGCTCCCTAGTCTCTGGCACAGGAACTTCAAGCTCTCACCGACCAGTAATCTCACCTTACCCTTCTTTGTCTCCAGCCTCCGTCCACTCCTTGCCTCTACCCTGGCCATCTCCAAGCTGTCCGCCAGCCAGGTGACACCTCCCTTCAGAGTTTTATCTCAGAAACCCCAAGCTTCAGAAACTCCCTCAGCTTGGACCTGTACCAACTCTCTGGGGGAAGGTCTTGCTGCACAATGGCCAGGTACTGGCTTGCCCCAGAAAACATTTCTGCAATTGTGCAGCAGCAGAGGTTCAGAGATTATGGCAAATCCTAACACACAGCCAGTGCCAGGTTTCACTGCACTCTGGCATCTTTGTTCCAATACCAGCAAACATGGCTGCTCTTCACAGCCTGCTGGGACTTTTGCCTGCGGGGAGGCCATATGGTCTCTACGAAATGCACTCCAAGCGGGGGAACCACTTCTCCCTGTGTGGCACATGGACCTCTCAGACCCTGCTGCCTGCTCCTGGGGATTCATTCTACTTCCTTACCAGGCACTGAGCTCTGAAACTTCAGATTCTGTGCTCCACTGTTTATCCAGAGCACCATTCTAAGTTCTAGCACATGTTATGCCAGAGAAGAAAAATAACATTCACTGCATCTGACTCTTTCTCTACTCTTTGTTGACCCTGTGTTTCATCTAGATGAGAGAGATGCTTCCTAAACTTTGAAGTGACATTCTCACAGATCTTTAGAATAAGGTCCAGGGGCACCTGGTTGGCTCAGTTGGTTAAGCGGCTAACTTCGGCTCAGGTCACAATCTCCCTGTTTGTGAGTTGAAACCCCATGTCAGGCTCTGGGCTGACAGCTCAGAGCCTGGAGCCTGCTTCAGATTCTGTGTCTCCCTCTCTCTCTGCACATCCCCTGCTCTCTCTCTCTCTCTCTCTCTCAAATAAATAAACATTAAAAAAATTTTGTTTTAAATAAAATACAGTCCAAGCCAGAAACTGGGATAGAACTGAGGGTCCACACTCCCTCCTGTGGTCTCTTCTTCCATTGCTGAAGTTTCTTGAAATTCCAGAATTCCTTAGCTTTCCCAGCTGTTATCTAAACATACTGGAAATGTCTTCACCACATTGCCACTTGGGGAACAAACTACCAGCATCAGAGTCACTAGAAAGCTTGATTGTTAAAAAGTGGGGTGGGGGCAGTTTCCCAGGAGCCACCACCCTCCTCTTGAGTGAAGCTTTCTATGGGTTGGGTTCATGAATATGCCTTTTTAAAAGTGCTTCTTCTGTGCATTGAAGTATAAGAACGATTAGCTCAGGCAAAGTGATGGTGCAAGCCATGTGTAGAGTTTTCAGACAGTCTCTAAACACTTTGTAGCCATTTGAAACATTGCCCAGAATTATTTACCTTTCCTGATAAGGTATTAGCAACAAGAAGGTTCTTTATAGTGACAAAAATCAAACATAGCAAGCATCAGAGGCCCTAAATAGCGTGGGTCAGAGATCTAGTTGCTTAGCCCTGTTTCTCTTCTTTCATCAAACAGAGATAATCTTCTAGAATTTCAAATATAGGTGAAATTTCAGAGCTAGAAAGGATGCTAGAAATCTAGTCCAATTTCTTTCATGTTATAGATCAGAAATAGAGCATTGTCATGAGTGTCAGTTTAGATCCTCCAAAAAGTGGATACCAGGACCAATTTAGATGTGCAAGAGATTTGTTAGGAGAAATGTCTGAAGAGTAAAGGAGTAGTCAGGGAGCACCCACTTGATGCAGGCCTGACACCCATGAGAGGAGAGGAAAAGGGACAGGATTGAATAGGAGAGCCTGCAGACTGCAGTACAGCTTTAAAAAGGGTCTTGGCCAGGCCAATGAAGAGCTCCTGAAAAGATAGAACATTACAACAATCTTGTGTTGGGCAGAAATAGCCCAGACTTGGCATTACCATCAGGCTTGGTTGTTGGCTCAAAGCAGATTGGAGGGATCATTGTCTTGGTGTGAATGTCACAGTGAATCCAAAGATGTGAAAGTGGAAGCTGCCAAATGACTATACTCCTGATGTCAAGTTCTCCAGAAGAGAGTTCTGAGTTGCAGACCTCCATGGCTACCACATTGTGCTCAATGTCAGTTAGTAGCAGAACAAGAACTACTCTCTGGTGCAGAATTTTTTCTAGATTATTCTACAAGGCATTATCCCCTCACTGTCTAACCCCATCCCATACCCCCAACTGATGTAGGTTTGAACTCAATCTTGTGGGCAGTGGAACCATATCTCAATCCCTTGAGAGGTGGAGAAGGCAAGACTAGTCAAGTAAGAAAAGAAGGGAGAGATGCAGAGGGGATTTGAAGTCCTCGAGGGAAAGAGTGAGGCTGATAGCTGACTAGGGTCACAGTTGGTCTGTTTGTCTGTCTATCCAGCATACCTTCCATTTCTCTCCTTTGGGGAACTCTTATCCCTTTCCAAACAGCTCTGAAAGCATCTCAGTCTTGGTGCTCCACTTCCCATTCCAGCCATAGCACATGATCTAGTATCCTTCTCTGGATTGATTTCATACATAAGGAGAAAGAAATCCACTTTCTGCTGGAATAGCAGAACTGTGACAGAAGGAACTAGAGCAGTTGATGGCTGTCTTTCTTGTTATATGGGGAAGGCAACTCTGCAGAAGAAAAATGAGCAGGAGTCAACAGAGTTAAGAGGTGAATGGAGAGAGAGAATGAGTAAGTTGGGGGTGCAATGAGTCCTAGTACCAGTCCCTAAGGCCCTGCTTGGCTCCCATAGCTGTGCCTTCCTCTCTGGAAGGTCTTTCCCAGACACATGGGTCAGTATGTTCCCTTTTAGTTGATGTATTAGGCAGAATTTTAAGATGGCCCCAAGTTCTCAGCCCCTGGTATTCAGGCATTCAGTGAATCACTAATCTAGGTTTTGCAGTGAACGGATTTTGCAGTTGTAATTCAGTTCCCAAATAAACTGATCTTAAAGTAGGAAGATTATCCAGGTAAACCTGACCTAATCCCATGAGCCCTTAGAGTCAAGTCTAGAGATTAGAGAGAGAAATCAGAGAGATCTGAAGTGTGACAAGATTCAGTGAGGGAGATGGAGGGACCACATATTCAGGACTGCAGGTAGCTACTGGGAGCTGAGAGCAGTCCCTGATGACAGTTCTGCAGCCACAAGTAACTAAGTTATTCCAACAACCTGAATTAGCCTGAAACAGATGTCTCCCCAGTGCCTCCAGACAGGAACTCAGCCGACCAACACCTTGATTTAGCCCTTGAGACCCTAAGCAATAACCCAGCCACTTCATACCTGGACTTCTGACATATAGACCTTATATTAAGTGTCTAAATTTATGGCAATGTATCAAAACTAGAAAGTGAGTACAGTTGGATTAGTTTTACTTATACCTGAAGAAGTCCTGACCAAACAGTGGGAGATCATAAGCCCACTGTACTCCATAAAGACTCTACAAATTTTTGTTCATCATTTTGCTCTTCTTGGGTTTGAATTTGCCACAGTGGTATACATTGTTGACTATCTAGTGTGATTAAAGAAGCCCAAAATACATTTTGATGGGGACAGAAGAGCTTGTGGTTCTGAAGTGGCCTGGGGAAGAAGATCACTGAAGGAATGAAGAAGGTAGAATGGCTGGCGACAGACAGTGTCTGGAGATGCCTAAGAGAAATGAATCCTGACCAATCCTGCTTCCACTGGTCCCAACACAGGCACCAAGGTAATTGTTATAAAATATACATCACATAGTGTCATCATGCTCAAAACTCTCCAGGGCTTCCACCTCACAGCAGGTAAAATCCCAACTTCTTCGATCACCTGTGAGATCTCCATGACCTGGCCCCAACACTTCTCACCTGCTGAGTACTCTCCACTACTCACTCTGCCCCAGCCACACCGGCCTCCTGCTGATCGTCTGCCCACACACAGCCTCTCACCTCTGCCAGGAGGGCTCTTCCCTTATAAACTGCACTGTTTGCTCTTTCCCTTCACCTACACCTTCCCTCAAATGTTACTTTCTGAGGGAAGCCTTCCATCACCACCCTGTGTAAAATTTTAACTACAATCCCCCAAACATTCCTTTTTTGCTCTATGCTATTCTTTAGCATTTATCACTAACAATTTGTTTATTTTACTTATCTAACATATTGTCTCACTCTCACTAGAATGGTTAGCTTTGTGCACACCAGTGTTTGGGTGTCTTTCAAGCACACTGTATCCCCAATACTGAGAACCATGCCTAGCATGTAGTGGACCCTTGATAAATGTTCACTAAACAATTGAACGAAAAGGGAATGTGTGCATAAGGAAGATATACTCCACTTCCTAATGGTAACTTCTTTTTCCTTCAAGGAAATTGGTACTAGGTATATTTTTTAAGAAAAATAGTGAGTTGAGGGGCACCCGGGTGGTTCAGTCAGTTAAGCATCCAATTTTGGCTAAAGTCATAATCTCATGGTTCATGAGTTCAAGCCCTGCATTGGGCTCTGTGCTGACAGCTCAGAGCCTTGAGCCCACTTCAGATTCTGTGTCTCCCCCCTCTCTCTGCCCCTCCCCTGCTTGTGCACATGCACGTGCGCTCTCTCTCTCTCTCTCTCTCTCTCTAAGAAATAAATAACCATTTAAAAAAGAGGAAGAAAAATCGTGAGTTGGCTCTTTATTTTCTCCAGCTACAAAAATCCAGAACAAGGGACCATATGGTTTTGTACTTTGCTTTATATGTGGAGCCAACAGTGAAGGCCACTATGATGGAAAAAGAAATACATGATATAAAACACAACCCCCCACAAGGCTTTATGATACAAATTACCTGGTAGCCTGGAGATTGGATCCTGATGACAGTTATCTTTTATAAATATTAAATAAGTATAATCATGAAAACACTCACTCATCTGTCTCTCCCAGCCAGCTTCCAGCTGAGCAGCTGCCGCTCTTTCTTGTCTGTTTATTGTGACCAAACAATTAGGCCAGCCTGACAGCAGACTCTTCCAAAAGCAGGATTATGTGTTATTTCAAGAAATGAAGAGTGTAAACAGCACTCAACTGGGTCTTAACAGCTACAGTGAAAAATCTCTGTATGCCCCAAATGTTCCCTGAACTATAAATATCTTTGTATGTGTTACATATGTATGTACAATATTCATTTTGTATTATCTTTGTGGGGTGGGTCATTTAATACACACCCATTTTTTTATGAACATATGGGAAGGGGAGGGGAGAGGAGAGGGAAATAAACCACAAGAGATTCTTTTTTTAAAAAGTGTTTATTTTTGAGAGAGAGAGAGCGAGAGAGTGAGCATGAGCGGGGGAGGGGCAGAGAGAGAATCCCACGCAGGCTCCTCATTGTCAGCACAGAATCTAACGTGGGCTCAATACAACAAACTGTGAGATCATGACCTGAGCTGAAATCAAGAGTTGGACACTTAACCCCCTGAGCCACCCAGGTGTCCCAAGAGACTCTTAATGATAGAGAACAAACTGAGCATTGATGGAGGGAGGGGGATGGGAGATGGGCTAGATGGGTGATGGGTACTAAGGAGGGCACTTGTTGGGATGAGCACTGGGTGTTGTATGTAAGTGATGAATCACTGAATTACCCTGAAGCCAATATTGCACAGTATGTTAACTAAAATTTAAATTAAAAGTAAACAACAGCAACAAAATAAAACCAAACACACACACACACACACACACACAATCACTGAAAATGTCAATTCTGATGAGGAGCGAGGAGAGGAGGATGGATGTACAAGGACCTAGGTATTGGTTGCAGTTAGACAGGTATCCTTAACTTTTCTCCCACTCCTGTCTCTGCACTGGTCTGTGTGGCAGTTATTCTTCTCCATGGCTTTTTCCATGTGATGGAGAATAAGGCCACAGGTCACTCTGAATTCACATCCTTCTAACCCTCAGACCCAACAGGGGAAAGGATGATTCTCTCCCACCTCAGTGAATAAAACCTCAGGAAGGACCCTGCTTGCCCTTGCTTGGATCACATGCCCATCCTCTGCCAATCACTTTGGTAAGAGGGATGGTATTCTAACATCAGCTTAGCTGAAAATGCCTACTCACCCCTCTGCCAGAGAGTCTGTCACAGATGGTGTATGAGGTATTATGTTTTCTGGGAAAATAGATAAAGTAGTCACCGTTCTAGATCCGGCCATTATGTCATTTTGCACTGCTTCATAACAATTGTTTATGTATTTGTTGCTAAATTGTAGAGTCCCAGGACAGGGACCATGGCTTCCATATCTTTGTATCCCTTCACCACTAGCATGTTCCTAATGAAGGGAAGGAGTTCTATAAATGGAGATTATTGAATTGTAACTGTCTAGATCAGAGAGTAACAGATTTCATAGGTAATGCCCGAGGAGGTAGAAGTGGGTTTCCAGGGAATCAGTCACATGGGCTCCAACTTTATGGTGTTCTGAGGTGCCTCCTCCTTCTCATGAGGGACTTTAAGGTTCAGTGGAAGTAACGCTGAAGATCGAGAGATAAAGCCAATCGTGACTCTTCCCCATATGCTAGATGACTATGTAGAAATCAGTGGACTCCTGAGGCCATAGTAGCCTTATTTATGAAATGAGGAAGATGGTCTTGGTGTTATCTTGCTTACAATCTTAAAATTCTGTGAATATATTCACCTTTCTTTTGGCCTTTATTGACTTCTTTTGAACGTCTGTTCAACATTTGAGCAGTGTCACAACCGGCTGTCAGTCTTTTAAAGGTCATTGTGTTTATCTGGCACAACTTAGAATTTTGATGGTAACCTTTTCAATTTAATCTGAAGACTCAATTTAGAAAAAAGGAACATTGGACTGTAAGTCAGGGGACTAGCTCTAGATTCTTTTCTGCCCTAATGAGATGAAGGATACTGGCAAAATTGCTTAAACTCTCTGAGCCTTGCTTCTTAATCTGTACATAAGACAGTTGGTATAGAATCAGTGAAAGGCACGATCGAACTTTTAACTTTCTAGGGCACTGGCACAGAGGAAACAGCCTGTCTACCTTTTTTCCTTTTAGTTGTAGAACCATCTATGCTTTAGCTGGACATATGGCAGCCAAGCCAAAGACTGCATCTCCCAATCTCCTTGTTGGCTAGGCGAGGCCTTGGGAGAAAGTGCAAGCAGAATCATGGGAGGTGAGTGGGTGATGTATGCACCTCCAACTTCATCCCCACCTAAGTTAAAGCTGCTTACCCTGGACCTCCTCTATTTCCCTTTTTTACTGATTGAAATGGCAACAAATGTGGCAGAGGGTGTGGGCCCAGATAACAGAGGCTGCAGGTTGCGATTGATGAAGGATGAGCGTGGCAGAACTGAGCTGTAGACCAGAGCCTTCCACCCACTTCTAACCAGCACTCACCTGGGGACTGTTCTGAGAAAGAGAAAAATAAATCCCACCTTATTTAACCCTCTGTATTTCAGGGAGTATTTTTATAACCCTTTACCATACAGCCCCTTACCATTTTTATAGCGCCTACCATTGAATGAGTAGGATTCAGCTGTACTTAAGATTAAGTAAAGATTAAGAATAAGATTCACTTTGGGATGCGTAGGTGGTGCAGTCAGTTAAGTGTCTGACTTTGGCTCGGGTCATGATCTCACCATTGTGGGTTCAAGCCCTGAGTAGGGCTCTGTGCTGACAGCTCAGAGCCTGGGACCTGCTTCGTGTTCTGTGTCTCCCTCTCTCTTCTCCTCCCCTTCTCTCTCTCTCTCTCTCTCTCAAAAATAAATAAACATAAAAAATTTATTTAAAAAAAGGAATAGGATTCACTCTTACTTAAGACCTTAGCAATCATAGATTTAGAATTCACTTTTACTTAATTGGCCCTCCAGTTTTGTTTAAATGGTTTATGCAGTGGTTAAGAACACGGGCCCTAGAGCAAGCCAGAACAGAGTCTTGGTTTGTTTGGTTGCTCTCCAGTCCCATAACCTCAGGCACATTTCCCAACCCTTCCTGTGCCTTAGTTTGCCAATCTATAAAATTGAGGAAATAATGTGATTTACCCACTGTGGGATTATTGTGAGGGTCAGATGGGAGAGGGTGTATCAAGCTGTGACCTCAGTGCCTAGCACCTTGTAAACCCTCAGGAAGTGTTAGTTGCTGCTATAATTATCAACTGTATTATAAAGATCATCCTGCTATTACCATCATCACCACCACCACCACCATCATCATCATCTAGTTATGTCCTTTTAAAACTGGCTTGCTGAGCATCTCAGATTTTGGAAACCTGATGAGAACATTCACCCATCCTGACTTCAGCACTCTGGGACTCTGTGTACCTCTGTTTGATGCAGGATGAGTTTAGCAGCACCATGGATGGGTATGTATCCTAAATACCTGCTGCTTTTGCATTTATTCTGCTTGTAGTGTCATCTGCAGAGAGATTGAGCATGGTGTTCATTGCACCCATGGTCCTGCATGGTCAGCATCCTTTCAGGAGCCAGAATACCTGTAATGAGACAGGGAGCAATGAGGAAAAATGAAGAGTTGAATAGAGAATCATTTCTCTTCATAATTGTCATCCTTATATTTGCTTTTTCACTACAGGAAAAAAGGCCAATGACAGAGATTAAGGAAGTTACCAGCTTTTAACTTAAAACTTACCTGCTTAAGTTCCTTTTTTTAAGTTTTTATTTTATTTATTTTGAGAGAGACAGAGACAGCATGAGTGGGGGAGGGGCAAAGAGAGAGGGAGAGAGAGAATCCAAGCAGGCTCCGTGCTGCCAGCGCAGAGCCTGACGCAGGGCTGTAACTCATGAAACCATGAGATCATGATCTTAGCCAAAACCAAGAGTCGGACGCTTAACCGACTGAGCCATCCAGGCACGCCTTAAAACTTATCCGTTTAATCAAATAGAGTATGGGTTATAGAAAAACTACATGGTTAATTAGTTCATATAGTTTTTGCATTTAAAAAAATATTTTAAAATGTTTCTCTCCCTTGGTCATTTTATTTTTTCAAAGTAATACATACTTTGTAAGAAATTAGAAAATGCAAAAAAGCAAAAATTGCTTAAAAGTTCAAAGCCCCTGTAATGCCACCACCTAGAGCTAACTATGCTAGAATGCTGAGATGCCTTCTTTGAGTCTTTTTTTTTCTTTTGCGTTTTTTGAGTCTTATTTCTCCCAGCTCCCCACAGACAACATTTGTTCTCCCTGCACACCTCGACCCACTCTCTCTCTCCAGAAACTTCCTCACTCTACTCCCCCAGTTCCCGGTCCCCTCCAGGACCTGTCTGTGCTGACTGTCCAGATGGAAAGAGCTCCAAGCCCTGAGCACTCCTGCCATGTGCTCTCCTGTGCCTTTGACACTTTACTTCACACAGGTCAAAACCTAAAGAACTCTTGGCCCAGCACCTCCCAAAATACAATTGAAAGGACATTAATTGGCATTACAGTGAAACCTTGGTTTGTGAGCATAACTCATTCTGGAAACATTTTTGTAATCCAAAGCATACGTATATCAAAGAGAATTTCAGGAACCATTGGCTCAGTTGTGATCATGCCATGTTCGGCATCACATACTACTAATATTGCAAGACATTGCTCCTTTATCAAGTTAAAATTTATTAGAAATGTTTGCTCGTCTTGCAGAACACTCGCAGAACAAGTTGCTCGCAATCCAAGGTTTTATGCATAAGAAAAAGGACTCAATGGCTACCTTCTGTGGGTAGAGACAGCTAAACAAGTATCTTTATAACAGAGGTGCCCAAATCCTTTTCAGGCCTATTTGACCTTAGACTCCCTCGTTCACATCCATTCCCTTTGTGAAGTATCAGTTCAGTTTGACCATTCTGTTTACTAGGAGAGGAAACCATTTTCTCAGAGAAATTGAAGATCTTGTCTTTCCCAGGAGTACTGGCTGTAGTGGACATCTGTTCGTGCTGGCACAGTGTCCCCCACTTCAGTCTCTAGACCATATGGTTGAGACAGGTAGGCCCCATTTTCCTGGATCCCACATGACCTGAGCTTACCTGATCAGTGTATTCTATCTCATTGGCCACAGAAGTTAGTGTTAGAAACCATGACTCTTCTTGGGTGAATACCTTGAGACTTTGTTGAAGTGATTGGCAAAGGCACTCTCTTTCTAGGGGCATGCTAAGTTGGTAAAATGTATTCTTGAAGCTGCCTGTGGCTACTTTGCTAAGAACCTCCTGAAGAATAAAGCCAGCTCAAAGGGAAGCAAAACTATGAGATGGAAAGAGATAGAGTCAATAGACATTTGAGAGCCTGGATCTATCTGTACCAGAAGCCAGAACTGGCTCTGGACTTTTCAGGTACATGAGCCAATTAATTGCCTTCTTTTCCCCAACCTGGTGAATTTGATTTTCTGTTTTTGTATCTAGAAGAGCCCTGATTGTTAAATCTGTACATTTCTAGGATTTGGTTGCTAAAACATAAAGATTTTAATTTTTTTAATGTTTATTTTTGAGAGAGAGAGTGTGAGTGGGGTAGAGGCAGAGAGAGAGAGTGAGACACAGAATCCAAAGCAGGCTCCAGGCTCTGAGCTGTCAGCATAGAGCCCAACGTGGGACTCGAACCCATGAACTGTAGGATCATGACCTGAGCCGAAGTCGGATGCTTAACCAGGTGAGTCACCCAGGTGACCCTAAAACATAAAGATTTTTTTTTCAACATTTTTTATTTATTTTTGAGACAGAGAGAGACAAAGCATGAACGGGGGAGGGGCAGAGAGAGAGGGAGACACAGAATCGGAAACAGGCTCCAGGCTCCGAGCCATCAGCCCAGAACCTGACGCGGGGCTCGAACTCACGGACCGTGAGATCGTGACCTGGCTGAAGTCGGACGCTTAACCGACTGCGCCACCCAGGCGCCCCTAAAACATAAAGATTTTAAAGGGGAGTTTCACATATTTTTACTGGATCAAGAAGGATCAGGCCAAGAAATGCAGGGAAGGCATTACTCCATGACCTCTGGATCTTTCTTTCTCTTTTAAAAGCAAAGAAGGGACTTTCAGGAGTATGTAACAAATGTATTTTGGGCTTTCTAATGCTGGAAGACTTAAGATTGATTCAGGGAACTCAGCCAAGAGAAAGAAGACTGTCACCATCAGTGAAAATAGACATGATTTTATACTTAATGTTATTATCAGAACCCATCCTGGCAACCTCTTAGATGCTCACCCACAGAATGTTCTATTAAGGGTTTTTGTAACCCCACAGATAGCTATTGGATTTGAACGGAATGAAAAGAGCTCTAGATTCAAGGTCAGACTCATATTAGATGCTTACTAAATGTTTACTGAAGAATAATTTCTATTATTTTCTGACTTTACTACCTGGGGTGATTAAAATTGTTTTCACTAGTTAGATGAAGATAAGAATTGCGTGCCTCTCTTCCAAGGCAGCTCTATATAATATCACTTGCGTGTATCACATTTGAGTGATGTCCCCTCTCTGTCACATGGAGTTCTTCATTCACTTGTCCGTCACTTATTCATTCATTTATCTTCTGTCAAATTCTGGACGAGGGGTTCTGCCAGGTGGGGAGGATACAGTGCTGTGTAACAGTCCCAGCTAGTTCACTTCAGCAACCTGTCATGGAGGACGTACTGTGTGCCTGCTAGTTGCCTGGCCCAGGGTTTGGCATCTGGACACACAAAAGTGTGTCACGACTGTCCCAACAAAACCAACAGGCTCTACAGTGGTGAGTCCCCATAGGCCATTTCCTACCATCAGGGACACTGGGACAGCAAAAGGTTGAGAGCCACTGCTGTGGGTGATGAGGAGCTTCTGAGGATTGTTAAGCAGGACTGTCATATAGTCAGCCCTTAGATTTAGAAAGAACACTCTGGTGAGCAAGGGGTGAAGGGGTTGTCAAGTTGAGTAGTCATGGGGAGAGTGGTTTTGAGGGGACTATTCCAGAATTGTTGAGGCAGTACAGACAGCAGGTTGGCTCTCAGGTTTACAGAAGCCAAATGCTCTTGCTGTTGTTGTTACATTTGTTTCCCGAAGAGGTTTATGTGAGGTTGACCTCAAGAGCTCATCTCTGAAAGCAGAGAGTGGCCACCGAACATTGGCATCCATTATTTGTCTGTGACCCGTGGTTCCCTATCTCCTGGATCAAAGTTTTTCACACATCATTACACCCACAGCAGCAACAAGACTCTCTTAAACTCTCCTTTTTTTCTTTAACTTTATTTTTTATTTTTTAAAGTTTACATCCAAATTAGTCAGCATATAGTGAAGCAATGATTTCAGGAGTAGATTCCTTAATGCCCCTTACCCATTTAGCCCATCCCCCCTCCCATAACCCCTCCAACAACCCTCAGTTTGTTCTCCATATTTATGAGTCTCTTGTTTTGTCCCCCTCCCTGTTTTTTATATTATTTTTGTTTCCCTTTCCTTATGTTCATCTGTTTTGTCTCTTAAAGTCCTCATATGAATGAAGTCATATGATTTTTGTCTTTCTCTGACTAATTTCACTTAGCATAATACCCTCCAGTTCCATCCATGTAGTTGCAAATAGCAAGATTTCATTCTTTTTGTTTGCCGAGTAATACTCCATTGTGTATATATACCACATTTTCTTTACCCAGTCGTCCATTGATGGACATGTGGGTTCTTCTCATACTTTGGCTATTGTTGATAGTGCTGCTATAAATATGGGGGTGCATGTGTCCCTTTGAAATAGCACACCTGCATCCCTTGGAAAAATGCCCAGTAGTGCAATTGCTGGGTCATAGGGTAGTTCTATTTTTAGTTTTTTGAGGAACTTCCATACTGTTTTCCAGAGTGGCTGCACCAGCTTGCATTCCCACCAACAATGCAAAAGAGATCCTCTTTCTCTGCATCCTTGCCAACATCTATTGTTGCCTGAGTTGTTAATGTTAACCATTCTGACAGGTGTAAGGTGGCATCTCATTGTGGTTTTGATTTGTATTTCCCTGATGAGGAGTGATGTTGAACATTTTTTCATGTGTTGGTTGGCCATCTGGATGTTTTCATTGAAGAAGTGTCTACTCATGTCTTTTGCCCATTTCTTCACTGGATTATTTGTTCTTTGGGTGTTGAGTTTGATAAATTCTTTGTAGATTTTGGATACTAACCCTTTATCTGATATGTCATTTGCAAATATCTTCTCCCATTCTGTCGGTTGCCTTTTAGTTTTGCTGATTGTTTCCTTCACTGTGCAGAAGCTTTTTATTTTGTTGAGGTCCCAGTAGTTCATTTTTGCTTTTGTTTCCCTTGACTCTGGAGACGTGTTGAGTAAGAAATTGCTGCAGGCAAGATCAAAGAGGTTTTTGCCTGCTTTTTCCTCGAGGATTTTGATGACTTCCTGTCCTTTGTTTAGGTCTTTCATCCATTTTGAGTTTATTTTTGTGTATGGTGTAAGAAAGTGGTCCAGGTTCATTCTTCTGCATGTCGCTGTCCAGTTTTCCCAGCACCACTTGCTGAAGTTTCTTAAACTCTTCTTTGTAGAACTAGAGACCTTAATGGAAAAGACAACACATTTATCATTGGGCCATTCAGACCAAAATAGACCAGCCAGGTGGAGGCAGCATGGTCGGACGGACGAGGCCTCAGGACTTGATTCTTCTCTGTCAGAATCTGTTTCTCCAGGGCTTGTGCCTCAGGCCAGACCCTTGTGGATTAATTGATGCTGAACAGTTCAATGGTATATCCCAACCTTAAAATAAAAGAAAAACACCTAGATTTTTTTTCTGATATAACTGAAGTACACACTCATTATAGAAAAAATTGGAGAATGCAGAAAAACAAACAAAAAACAAAAAAGGAGAAAAATTGATCACCCTTCATTTTGTACCATCCAGAGATCACTCTGGTCATATTCTGGTATATTCTTGACCCTTTTCTTTGTTGATGTGTGTGTGTGATTTTAAAACACCATCTTGCCTCTTCAATTTTATATCTTTAATTTTAACTGAATCTACTCTAACTTTTTGAGGCCCCTGCTGTGGCTGGCTTCTGTGGACTCTGTTTTCTCACAGATGCTCCCGATAGGACAAGCCAGAGACAAAAGATGGTCTTGTCTGTGAGCTTGCCCCAGTGTGGCTCTTCCATTTCTTGTGCGAAGGTTAAGTGAGCCATGTCTACCCATCACCCATAAATTGAGAATCGAACAGAGCATCTAGCAGAACTCCCTGCTTGAGAGGGCACCTGGGTGTCTCAGTAGGTTAAGCTACCTACTCTTGATTTTGGCTCAGGTCATGATTTCATGGTTCATGACTTTGAGCCCCACGTCGGGCTCTGTGCTGACAGCATGGAGCCTGCTTGGGAGTCTTTCTTTTCTCTCTCTTTGCCCCTTCCCTGCTCGTGCATGCTTTTTCTCTCTCTCAAAATAAATAAATAAACATTAACAAGATAAAATGTAAAAGAATTCCCTGCTGTAGTACTCAAGGCCACCCATGGTCACAGCACAGAAACTCAGCTATGGCTGGGAAGACAATTTGCAAAGGAGACCCGAGTATTGTAAATGGGTCTTTGGGTTTTAAGGTGTTATTTGGACAAGAATATTTAGCTTGAAACATACCATTTACTGAACATTATGCAGAAGGTACAATAAATGGATTGGAAAATTCTTAAGGAGATTTTTTCCCCCAGAGAACAGTGAAGAAAATAAAAATTCATTTAGAATGAGCATTCAATATATTTATCTTTCATGCTGTGGGGTTTACCTTTAAAGTTGCTTTCTGAACTGTAAAGTGCTATGTAAAAATAACATTAGCACTCATTGTTACACCATTTGTATGGAGCAAATGGATATGCATGTCTGTATAAGATACACACACAACCTGCTTTCAGAATTTAACTTTATAAAATCGTAATTTAAACAGGTGAACTTGAAGAACTGCTGTTTCTGCTTTTGAGTTCACACAATTTCATTTGTGTGCGCTGTTATAGATTTTGATGCCCCAGTTTGGATTACTTGTCTGTTACAATATTCCCTGTGAGCAGTGTTAAGATTTCTTTGGATTGGCTTTATCCACAAAGGAAGTATGACTAACATACTCGTATCCATTGACCAGGTTAGCTAACCAAGGGAACTATCCCTAGTCTTCCCTTTCCAAAAAGCTGTAAACAAATAATTCCATGTTTACAAGACAAGATGGCCACTTTCCAGGTCCCACATCTGCTTTAGTGCAGCTGACTAGAAGGCAGGAAGGCCCATGTCTCTGTGAGAGCAGGCCTGGACCAGGAAAAGAAGGTGCTCTAATTGAGAGCCTTTGGAGAGGGGCGCCTGGGTTGCTCAGTTGGTTAAGCGTTGGACTTCGGCTCAGGTCATGACCCCCGAGTTTGTGGGTTTGAGCCTCGCATCAGGCTTGTGCTAACAGCTCAGAGCCTGGAGCCTGCTTTGGACTCTGTCTCCCTCTCTCTCTGCCCCTCCCCTGCTCATGCTGTTGCATTCTTTCTCTCAAAAATAAATAAACATTAAAAAAAAAGATCCTTTGGAGAAACTGCACTCACCTTTTAGCTAAGTCTCAGTCTAAACTGGTTTGAGAGACAGTGGGCGTCAGTTACTCAGAAGCCTAAGCCTCCCAGCACAGCCATGTGCAGCTAGGTACCTAGCAATGGCTCTCTGATGGGTTATGGGGAGATTTTTTTTTTTCAACGTTTATTTTTGAGAGAGAGGGAAACACAGAATCCAAAGCAGGTTCCAGACTCTGAGCTGTCAGCACAGAGCCTGATGCAGGGCTGGAACTCATGAACCATGAGATCATGACCTGAGCCAAAGTCAGACGCTTAACCAACTGAGCCACCCAGGTGCCCCAAGGTAATGGTGAGATTTTAATTAGCATCAAGGACTCCATCTAGGAGTCCGTCCCAAGCCCATTTTCCTGCAGGAGCCCAGCCTTACTTGGAACCTGTTCTATCCCATTTCCACAAAGGAAGGGGTAGCAACCTCATGACATCTGCTCTTTCTGGGCATTTTGGCACTCAAATTCAGGTCTTCCTTCTTAAGAGCTAGCTAGTCCTCTATTCTGACTTGGTGCCAGGAAGTTGGGGCTCTACCATGTGTGCAGACATTTGAGTCAAGAGCAAGGACCACAGCCTTTCCGTGTTCTCGCATCCTACGATGCTATGTTTCCAAGGTGGGGTGGAATGGACACCCCCTCAGTCGTGCAAGCAGGAGAATCCTCTGGACTCTTTTCCTTCTTCCCCACCCCACATACAGAGCATCTCTAGGTCTGCCATCCTTCCTGGTACTTCCTCCCCTCTCTGGCTCTAATTCCAACTTTTGCCACCCCCAGCTTGTTCTTGGGCATCCTGCAGTCCTCTTCCTGCCCCCATTATATCGGGACTCCACTCTGCAGCCAGGGCGGTGGTCCCAAACTTATGAACTGGAGAGTGTATTAGGTTCTCCACAGAAACAGAATACACACACTTGCACACACACACACACACATGTACACGTGTGAATGATTTCTTTTTTTTTTTTAAATGTATAGCACCTAGAATAGTCGATGGAACTTTTTGTTTTTGTTTTTGTTTTCTTTTTTTTTTCTTTTTTTTTTTTTTGTGAATGATTTCTTATAAGGAATTGGCTCACCAGGTTATGAAAGCGGAGAGGCCCTGATGTCTGGTCTGGCAAGCTGGAGACCCATGAGCACTGGCCGTGTAAATTTCAGCCCCAAGTCCACAGGCCTGAGGAGAACCAATGGTGCCCTGTCCAAGGGCAGAAGACTGATTCCACATGCGGCAGAGTGAATTCTCCCTCACCACGGCCTTTCCTTCTATTCAGTCCTCCATTGGAGCTGCGGAGGCCCACCCACACTGGGGAGGGCAGTCCGCTTCACTCTGCCTACTGATTCAAATGTTAATCTCATTCAGAAACACTCACAGACACACCCAGAATCCTGTTTAACCAAATAGCTGACATCCCATGGCCTAATCAAGCTGACACATCAAATTAACCATTACGGAGTGTGTTATTCACCACATTACAGACAGGCAGAATCTTATGAGAAAAGCTTCCTGCAAGACATGTAAACATAGTTCCCCAATGTATGCACACATCATTTTTCAGGGTCTGAGGACTCTGCAGATGAATGTGAAAAATGCAGATCCCTGCCCCACCACCACCTCGACCCCACGACCTACCACACCAGGCTTCCTGGGGAGCAAGGTCCCATGGGAATCTACATGATCACTACGTGCTAGGCACACAGGATAAACCCCTTAACATGGATGCTGCAGCCTTGAGGGTCCAAGCCCTGCCTGCCTGTCCAGCATTGTGTCACACTGTCCTCCCCTTTCTGCTAGTGTTCCTCCCCAGGAGGGCTCCCCTTGTGTGTCCCTTCCCAGCCCATTCTGTGTCATGCTTTTGTGCTACCTGCTGTTTCTGAGACTCCCCCTACCTGTATTCTCCTCCCCTCCCTGCCCACCTAGCTGACAACTGCTCATCTTTTTAAACCCAACTCATTCTGACGCCTTTCTGCTAGGATAAAGAGAAACTTCATTATTCGACAAATATTTACAGGGTCCTTTGCACATGTCAGGCACTGTTCTGGGGTCTAGTAGTGGACTTGACAGACGAAAGTCTCTGCATACAATTCATTTTCTGGAGAGGGAGGCAAATAAGTAAATTTTTAAAAATATGTTAGATATATAATATGTCAGATGAAGGTGACATGGAGAAAAATCAAGGGGGGGAAAGATACGGGGAGAGCAAGGCTTTGGGGTAATCAGGGCAGGTACCACCGATAAGGTGGCATATGAGCAGAAACCCAAAGCCATGTAGATGTCAGATGGAAGGATGGTAATCCCCAAAAGGCAACAATATATGCACAGATACAGAGAGAAGGCCATGGCATGACTGAGGCGTAGCAAGGATGTCAGTGCAGTGGAAGGTGGGCGGATTGAGAAAGAGCATGAGGTAAGCTCAGAAAGGTCATGGGGAGCCAGGTCAGGTAACCCCCTTTTGGTCATTTTAAGGCCCTGACTTTTCCTGAGTGCACTGGAAACAAGGGGAAGATTTTGAGCAGTGGAGGGACATGATTTGGCTGACTTTTAGCAGACTGTATGGGGAAGGCAGAAGCAAGAGTTGGGAGGTCATTGCAGTGGTCCAGGTGGGAGGTGCTCATGACTCAGTTTAAGGGGAGGATGGGAAGGTGAGAAGTGGCCACATTCAGGGAGTGGATGTGGGATGGGAGAGACATATTTGAGCCAGGAAATTTTAAACATGTTTTTATTCTGACAAAATATAAATAACATAAAATTTATCATTTTAAAATGTATAGTTCGGTGGCATTTAAGTACATTCACATTGTGCAACCATTATCACCAGCTAGCTCTAGAACTTTTTCGTCTTCCTAAACTGAAACTCTATACCTTGTCAACAATAACTCCACATTCCCATACCTTCCTCCAGCCCCTGCAACCACCATTCTACTTTTTGTCTCTGTGAATTTGACTACTCTAGGATCCTCATATAAACAATCACACAATATTTGTCATTCGTGACTGGCTTATGTCACTTAGCATAATGTCTTCAAAGTTCATCCAAGTTCTGGCATATGTCAGAACTTCTTTTTTTTTAAGTTTATTTATTTATTTTGAGAGAAAGTGTGTGTGTAAGCAGGGGAGGGGCATAGAGAAAGGGAGAGAGAGAGAGAGAGAGAGAGAGAGAGAATCCCAAGCAGACTCTGCACCATCAGCGCAGAGCTTGACATGGGGCTTGAACTCATGAACGGCAAGATCGTGACCTGGGGTGAAACCAAGAGTCACACACTCAACTGACTGAGCCACCCAGGTGCCCCAGAATTTCTTTCTTTTTAAGTGTGAATAACATTGTATGTATATACTACATTTTGTTTATCCATCCATCCACTGATGGATGCTTGGGTTGTTTCTGTCTTTTGACTATTGTGAATAATGCTGTGAACATGGGTGTACACATACCTGTTCAAGTACGTGCTTTCAATTCTCTTGGAATTGAAACTCTAGAAGTATAATTACTGTATCAACTGGTAATTCTACGTTTAATTATTTGAGGAACCCTCCTACCGTTTTCCAAGTGGCTACACCACTTTACATTCCTGCCAGCCATGCACAAGGGTTCCAATTCCTCCACATCTCATCAACACTTGTCTTCTGTTTTTTTAAAAATAACCATCCTAGGGCACCTGGGTGGCTTAGTTAGTTAAGTGGTAGGTCACGATTGGCTCAGGTCACGATCTCATGGTGTGTGAGTTCAAGCCCTGAATTAAGCTATTAGGCTCTGCAGTGACAGTGCAGAGCCTGCTTGGGATTCTCTCTCTCCTTCTCTCTGCCCCTTGTCCATTTGCCCTCACTCTCTCAAAACAAACAAACAAACAAACAAAAAACATCCTGATAGTTGTGAAGTGCTATCTTATTGTAGTATTGATTTGCATTTCCCTAATGATGAGTGACATTGTGTTGAACATCTTTTCATGAACTTGTTGGTCAACTCCAAAATTTGACCTAAGCAACTAGACGGAGGGAGTTGGAGAATATTGCATGAGGTGAGATGGAGAACATTGTGGGAGGAGCAGGTTTTGAAGGAAAAATCCAGAATTAAATGTGAGATGTATATTAGCTATCCGAGTGAAGATATTGGTAAGCAACAGGATACATGAGTCGGACGTTCAGCTGATGGGTCCAACCTGGCCATTTAATTTGGGAGTCATTAGCAAATAAGCATGCATGAAATCATGAGCTTGGATAAGATCCCAAAGGAATGTTTGTAGAGAAGAGTAGCAATCTGAGGCCTAAGCTTTGGGGAACCCCTATTTGAAGGGTAAGAGATGACGAGAAACTAGCCAGATGAGGAGTGGCCAGTGGTCACTAGGTGGATGATGTATTATGGGAGCCAAGTGAAGACTGTTTTGGGGAGGAGGAAGTGATTTCTAATGTCAAAAAGCTGCCGAAAAGTTGAACAGTTGGAGACTCAGAATTGGCTACTGTTTTAGCAATGTAGAGATCATTAGTGAAAGAGTGAGGAGTTGGCTTGGTGGATTGGTCAGCTTGGAAGCCTGTTTGGAGAGGGTTCAAGAGAGAAGAGGGTGGAAGGAATTAGTGACAATAGGTACAAACAAAGTATTTGAGAAGTCTTTATAAAGGGGTGCAGAAAAATGGGGGACTGGGATTAAGAAGGATTTTTGTTAATGAAAAAAATTACAGCACATTTATATGTTGGTGGGAGTGATCCATTAATGATGATGCAGGATGGAAGGTGGGGGAGGATTACTGGGCAGTGTGATCCTTGCTTTCCTGTGCCTTTCCCTGTGCCCCTGAAGACTGCTAGCAAAGTACATCAGATACTGTTAAATATACTAGTTGTCTTTACATTTATGGCTCTCAGCTGTCAGCACAGACCCCGACATGGGGCTGGAACCCACAAACTGTGAGATCATGACCTGAGCCGAAGTCAGACGCTTAACCGACTGAGCCACCCAGGTGCCCCAATATACTAGTTGTCTTACTTGTTTCTTTCTCTCTCTCTTTGTGTTTTCCCGGCAATAACGCTGTGTTATAAACAACCCTAAAATCTCAGTGGCCTCCAACAACAGTGGTTTGTTTCATGCTCAGCCTGGCTGCTGCTCAGCGGCTCTCTGCTGAACTTGGCTGAACCAGGATAGCTCCAGGCTTTGAGTTGAGGTCTGGAAGGTTCCACTTGTCTCTCATTCTGGGAACTGTGGCTACCCTGCGTGTACTCTTCCAGTGGCAAAAGGTAGAAGCACAAGAGGGCAAGCCAAAACACGAACACATTTAAAGCCTCTGTTTGCAACAAGTACTCTCAAATTCCATTTGCCAAAGCAAGTGATAAATAAAGCCCAACAGGGATTCAAGTAAATGAGGTCCATAGACTGGGAGGGCCATGGTCAGGAAGAGGAGGGAAAGGGAAAAAAAATGGACAAATAATACATCTACCATATCTCATACAAGTTCCTAAATAGAATGATTTTCAGTTTTCTCTGTTTTTCCAGGGCTGAGCACCGTGACTGCTAAATTCTGCAAATATGGTAAATGCTACAAAAAATCTTGTAGGGAAGAATATTACCAGCTCTTTTCTAACCACAGTTATGCTTCTGTTTCTTTTAATTTTAGATCCAGAAGGGTTTGGGGTTGAATTCCAGCACCCTTACTTTTTAGCTCAATGACTTTTGGCAATAATATCAATAATAGTAAAAATAATAACAGCATTTTTTGAGTGTTTATTGTGTGCTAGAAACACTGCTATAGGGTTTTAGGTTCACTATGTCATTTTAATCTCTAAGCAAATCTACGAGGTAGGCATTGCGTTTTCCACGCCTTAGATGAGGTTACTGAGAATCAGAGAGGTTCAATCACATACTCGAAGTCACACAGCTAGAAAGTGGTGGAGCTGTGATATGAAGCCAGATCCAGTAGTCTGTAAAGGCTCCTAGTGAGCACCATGCCGTAGGACCCTTGCACATTAAGTTAGGCCACCCAATGTCAGTTTCCTCAAAATTGTCAGTTTCCTTCCTGTAAAATAGGGATAATCATGAGAATGGTCACTTTCTAGAATCATTAGAAGATTATTTGAAGGGGTGCCTGGGGGCTCAGTTGGTTAAGTGTCCAACTTTGGCTCAAGTCATGATCTCATGGTTCATGAGTCCGAGCCCCGCATTGGACTCTGTACTGACAGTGCAGAACCTGCTTGGGATTCTCTCTCTCTTTCTCTCTACCCCTCTCTCACTTGCATTCTCTCTCTCAAAATAAATAAATAAACTTAAAAAAATAATTTTATTTTATTATAGGATAATAAAATCCTATGTCAGTTACCTGGCCCAGTGAAGCTTATACTCTGGGCACTCAATAAATATTATTTCCTTCCTTCCTTTTTTATTTCACTTCTGACTCCTGCTTCCAGACTTGATGGAAAACTTCCTCAGGATCTCATGCACATAATACATAAATTATGACTTTGTTAAACCTACAATACTCAACCTCTAAGACCCTCACAGGCCCTCTGCTGAAATTTTCTCCGGAATCAAACCATTAGCAGTGGATTTCTAAAACCCTTGGGAAGACTGTCACTGGCTCAGTATTTCTCTTGGCTGCTAAATTATTCATGTCCCTTGATGGATTCTGAAGTCGGCCTCCTACTGAGGAGGTGGATTTATAAATGAGGTTCGGGCAGTTCCTTTGATGTTTCAGTTGGCTAGGTGGTGAGTGAAAGAAAGCATGGCACCAGGCCCAGAGAAAGGGTGGGTCTGCTCCAATTCTGCTCAACAATTGCAGACGTAGAGGAGGGCGGGAGGAGCAGATTGAGTCTCCAAAAAAGGGGGACGTTTCTTTTTGAGAGCAGAACATGAGAAGAGAGGAGGAAGAAACATTTAATGAGTACCTACTATGTGCCAGAACCTCAGAGATGTAATCCTATCGTATCCTTAAAAAACAGGTCTATTTTATAGGCAAGAAACAGTTTCCAAGAAGTTAAATAACTTGAACAGTTTTTTAAAAAGATAAGAGTCAGAAAGTATATATATCAACTGAATTAGGTTTTCTGAGAGTGACAGAAAACCCAAATGCAATCCAGTTGAAATCAGTCCAGGGCTGGCATGGCCTTTCACGGCAGCAAAGGCCTTGGCTCCTCTTATCTCATTGTTCTGCCAATCTTAGCCCATGGTGTTCACAACATGGTCCAAGAAGACCGCTCAGAAATAGAGGACCCATCCTGGAAGAAAGGAATGACATGTCTGCTTATATCCAGCTGGGCAGAACTTGATCACATGGCTGTTCAGAGCTGGAAGGGAAGCTGAGAATTGTGGCAAACTTCCCATGGAAAGGTTAGGGCTTCTATTTTTTTCTTAAGTTTATTTTGGGAGAGATAGAGACAGCACGAGTGGAGGAGGGGCAGAAAGAGAGGGAGAGAGAGAATCCCAAGCAGTCTCCACACTGCTAGCACAGAGCCTGATGCAGGGCTTGAACTCACCAACTGTGAGATCATGACCTGAGCTGAAACCAAGAGTCAGACGCTTAACCTACTGAGCCACGAGGCACCCCTAAACCTTGTATTTTTAAGGATGTAGGAGAGAAACAGATACTGGGCACACCAGCAATCTCTGCTACCAGGAAGGTAAACCTACGCCCATCTCATTCCAGAGGATCCTGGCCAGCTCCATTGTTCCTACCATATTGCCTTCCTTAGGAGAAATGCCACTGCTGCAGGGACCTCTGTCAGGATTAAAGTGCCCTACGGGAAACCATAATAGTAACAGCGGAGTCTCATCAGATGCTTAATGTGAGCCCGGCACCATGCAACATGCCTTAGAGCAGTATCTCATTTAATTCTTCAATAACTCAATAAAGCTCCCCCTTATTCTCCCCCTTATACAAATGAGGAAACTGAGACTCAGCGAGATGATATAGCACGTGCAAGGTCACACAGATAGCAAATAGCATCTGGGTCCATACATCGAATGACAAACAGGATCTGAACTCAGGCAGGAGAGATTCCAAGCCTAGTATTTTCATTGTTATCTTTGTTTCCTGTATGTTCCCACTTGAGGGCCTCTGCTCCTGCAGGTCTCCCTTCTCGAATCCTATTCTTTTAGTTTTTCACTACCCCTTTACAAAGTCCTCCTTCTGTTTAACAGTAAACACTCTGAGAACCTGAATCAAGCCGGACATTGACTATACTAGGTGCCTGGGAACTATGTAATATAGAAAGGTCCTGTTGAGGGTCCCTGAGGTCCCTACTCTGATGAAGCTCACATTTTACTTCAACATCTAGCACCCAAGTGTCCATTTTGTGACATGAAAGGACCATAACAACCAAGTGCTGCAAAGTGCACTAGAAGAAAGATGAATGGAGTAAGTTTCTATTGTTTGTAGGGGACTAAAGGACACTTTATATAGGAAGTGAAATGTCTTATACTTTTTTCCAATGGTTCCAAATAAAACTTAGTTATATTGCATCTTTTCCGTTCTTCTAAATTCTTCTCATCTGCCTTTCTCTAGTGCCTCCCACTTGCTTTGATCCTGTTTGTCTATCTTCTCTGTTCCCCTTCCCTTCACCAGTGTCTTTGGGGAATAGTAGGCACCCATCAGTCACCTCCCTTTCCCTGCCCTCCATTCTCTCCTTAACTGTACCAGTCTGCTTCTGCCCCAACACTGCACTAAATACTTTTTCCCAGCTTATGGTTAAGAATTCAAGTCTTTTTTTCTCTGGATCTCAGGTACATTAATTATGCAGTTATTCAATATCTAGTGTTTCGGTGCATTCTCTCATGTAGTTCTCAATATAGCCCTAAGAGATTGATGCTGTTGTTAATGTCATTTTTAAAAATGTTTATTTATTTTTGAGAGAGAGAGAGAGAGCAGGGGAGGGGCAGAGAGAGAAGGAGAGAGAGAATCTTAAGCATGGGGCTCAGTCCCACAACTGTGAGATCATGACCTGAGCTGAAATCAAGTCAGATGCTTAACCGACTGAGCCACCCAGGTTCCCTTTGTTAATACCATTTTGCTGTTAAAGGAACTGAGCTCTAGAGAGGTTGAATTATCTTCCCAAGTCACCAAGTAGGAAACAGTGAGGCTGGAACTCCAACCTAGGTTGGCTAGCCCTGGAGCTCAAGCTCTTAATGACTGCTCCTCCAAAAAGCAAGAGATAACACTGTATGGTAGAATAGGAATGGGCCAAGAATTGGGGATGTGGCCTATGAAATGTGGTAGAGAATTAAAATAGCCCTTACAGGGAAAAGGAATAAGGAATGACTTCGAGACATATTGATTAAAGGTATCAGCATGGAGACCACAGGTGAAGTCAGGCATATTTTTTTTTTCAGTCTAACAAGGTCTTATTTAATGTTCCAGACTGCCTCAAATCCATACTTGTCAAGTTTCTTTTTTTTTTATTTAACATTTTTATTTTAATTCTAGTTAGTTAACATACAGTGTTACATTAGTTTCAGATGTGCAATATAGTGATTCAGAGGTTGGGAATCTTACGGACCAGTTAGGAGTATTTGACAAGAGTTGAGGTGGTTGGGTTGATCTGCTGTTTTGAATACCAAGGATGTGAGGCTAAAGATGAGATGGGCAGAAGGTTTGAGGATGTCAATAAGAAGGTAGTTGAAATGATTGGCTATGGAGTTCAGGTTAAAAATTGGCAGTGGTGGTGGGGGGCAGTTAAGATGAAAACAGACCATTGCACCAGGTAAAGAAAGAGAGGTTAAACTCAGCAAACTTACAAGAGTGAGGAAGTGGAGAAGATAGAAAAAGAAGAAGATGTCTTGATAGTAGGCAGGATATCCCAGTGGAGCCCCCCAGGAATGCCCTTGCCATGGTCATAGTCGTGAACATTCACACATGTCTCCATGTTGCACAGGAAGACAAATTTGACACATTTGAATGTTCTCAAAATTTTTTGAGTTAGGTTTATGACACAAAATGGCGTCTCTTTCTCTTGCAAGGAGAGGAGACTCTTCCTCCGTCTCTTCACTAGGCTTCTGTACTAATTATGAAGATGTGGGTTGTTGTTGTTGTTTTTTTAAACGCCAAGCTCTAGAATTTCACTCATAAGCAGGGGCGCCTGGGTGGCTCAGTCGGTTAAGCGTCCGACCTCGGCTCAGGTCATGATCTCACAGTTCGTGAGTTCGAGCCCTGCATCGGGCTCTGTGCTGATAGCTCAGAGCCTGGAGCCTGCTTCGGATTCTGTGTCTCCCTCTCTCTCTGCCCCTCCCCTGCTCATGCTCTGTCTCTCTCTCTCCTTCAAAAATAAATAAAAACATTAGAATTTCATATGCAAAAAGCAGACCTCAAGTTTGCTGGCAGGAATGGAAAAGGAAAAAAAGTTTGTTTCTTAACAGTGAAATAAGAAACATATCAATAATCTTCCATGGAGAAACACCTCAATGTCTATCAGAAAGCAGCAGAAAAATAAATTATAGCACATCCATACAATGGCATATGAAGCAGCCAAAAATAAAAATAAGGAATTGCTTTATGTACAGAATTACATAACCTCCAAGATCTATTGCAGGGTAAAAAAAAATCACGGTCTAGATTAATGCACATTTGTGTAAAAGAGGGTGAGAAATATGATATGAAATATAACATAACATAATATACTTTCTTATTTGTGCATACACTATCCTTGGAGTAACCTTCTGGGTGAGGGCATGAGGGGAAAGGGAGGAGGGCACTTCTGGACTCCAGGAGTTCTGTAACTGGATATCAGGCAAACAGAACAATTGGAGCAGACCCTTGGTGGGGATTAGTTGGGGACTTTTCACTGGGAGCCACCATGAGTAAACGTGCATATGCGCAAGAGCCCTCAGACATCATGTGCCCACCCACAGTGTGATACCCTCTCTGCTACCTCTGATCTTGTGTTAATTCAAGGGTATGCACGTGGGGAGAGTTTTCACAGGACAGAGCAGACTCACATGAGCAAATGCTGGAAACAGTTATAGTCCTCAAAACCCAGAGGACAGTGGTTTCTACTCAAACGGGTGGAGTTCTTTCTTCTTTGAGTTCTTTGGGTTCTTTTTTCATTGAGTGCTTTTGTGGCATCAGGATATGCAGAATCTTCAACTAAGTTTTCTGTTCTACAGCTGTAGATGAATGTAGGAATTCCATTCTCCATGATCACCACCTACACCAGTTGATTTTATCCTTCATGGAATCACCTATGCCAAATTTCATGGAATAACCTTTCAAGGATGTTTTGTTCTTCACCATGAGAAAGCCTTATTTATGTTCAGATTTACTCATGGCACAAGCTTGACTCTACTGAAGAGAATCTTTATCAGTTGGGTATTAGGCATGCAGAAAGAGTTAACTTAGATGGCCCAAGATGGCTTATGCTTAGATTGCTGTCTTGCAAAGTGGCCCTCACTTGGCATCTAGGAACTTAGCTCTCCAGAGGGTTCCCACCACCTAGACTGTTAAGAGTGACTCACTATGCCTAAACTGTTTATGCAAATGGTGTGATTTATACTGAGCACTTGCTTTCCTCCTGGGAATCTGGTATTTTTGTACTGCCAGTAGAAGTTGCCTACCTGGCTAGCCCCCAGTAAAAACTGTACTCAGTCTTTAATGAGCTCCTTTGGTAAACAGTATTTCACAGTTGTTGTTACAATGCTTTGATAGGGAAATTAAGCAAGTCCTGTGGGATTGTGCTGGAAGAGAACTCCACTGGGGGAGGACTTTTGGAAGCTTGAGCCTAGTTTCCTCCAGACTTCTCCCCATTCATCTTTTCCCTTTGTTGAGTTTACTTTGTAGACTTTCACTGTAATCATAGGATTCTGACTGTATGCTGAGTCCTGTGAGGTTTCCTAGGGTAACAGTAGCTGTTGGAACAAATAAATGCCAGGACTTCAGAGGCCCAATACTATAGGTTATTTCTTGTTTATATAAAGATCAGTGCCAGTGCTCCTGGTAAGTAGATGGTCTTCCATCAATCATCAAGGACCTAGGTGCCTTCCATCTTGTATTCCACCTTCTTCTAAAGCCTCTGAGTCCTGTTCATTAAGTTTGTAGATGGAAAAAAGAGACTATGGAAAGTCCATACCCCCTTCTTAACCCTCCTCTTCACCTTAACTCCACTGTTGGCCCGAAGATGACACCACTACATCTGGCTACATTCCATTGACAATTATGGTCCCATGTAGATACAAGGGGGCTACGAAATGTGGTCTCTGCTTGGTGGCTGTTCCCCTGCAGCAACTCTGTGGAAATAAAGCATAAATCCTTGATGGCCTGCAACAGGATCATAATAGATCTATTTATTATGAAACTGTGGCACCCTCAACTTCCTCCCAAGTGCTAGGAGACAATACACAGAAGCCATACTGTTCTTGCCTATATGCAGGTTGACATGTAAAAGGAAATAGGTCATCCCAAATTGAGTAGGCAAGGCTAACTTTTCCCGGGAAGTCTTCTTTCCAAATAGACCCCTTCTTCTGTGTTTCCATAGTAATTGGTGCTGATCCCTCTCATAGCACTTATCACAAGGTATTGAAACTTCACCGATTTCTTGTCTGACTTTCCCATTGAATCATAATATTTCTGAGGCTACAACTTTAGTTGTCTTATCGACCATATGTTCTGTGCCCAGAACAGAATCTGGTCCATCTGAGATGTGCAGTAAATGCATAAAGGAATAAGTGGTTGAATGGGACTGGGAGACGCAATGTAGTAGCAGGCTGTGAACATGTGCTTCAGAGTTAGTGAAAATTTCTTATCTCCTGTGACCTTGCAAAAGTTACTAAACTTCTCTGAACCTCAAATTTTCATTCTTAGAATGGGGATAAAAATACTAACTTTGCAACATTGCTATGAGGATTTTCTGAGATTATGAATGTGTATACCGCACCTAACCTTGTTCTAGGGATATTAGTAAACTCTGTAAAAATGGTATTTATTATTGACACAAATGACAGCCAGTGGCATTACCAGTTTCAACATTCGGTTACTCCAGATACACTCTTAGATGCAAACTATTAGAAGCCGTAGAAACCAAAGGTGGCCAAATTGTGTGCAAGGGTGATGAGAGGAACGAGTTGTAGAGACAGCAGCTTCATTTCATTGGCGAGTCTTCCTGGGAGGACAAAAGGGCTTCCTTCCCTTGACCTTGACATCAAAGAGTATTAGATTCACATTCTCGAAACAGTGCTTATTCTCCCAAGACTTCACAAGATGTCAAGCTCATCTCACACCTTTAGAACAACATGGTTCAAGATAGAGCTCTGATTCCTTCTTCATTCACTCATCCACTTAAGAAATATTTTTAGAGTGTTCACCTTGAGTCAGGCACTAGGGATCATTAGTAGTGAACAAAGAAGACCAGTCTCCTCTGTCACAGAGCCTACATTTTAGGAAGGGAGACAGACAGCCAACCAATAGGTATGTCACATGTAGACGGTGAAAAAGAAGATTTTAGGAGTGCCTGGGTAGCTCAGTCGATAAAGTGTCTGTTGATTTCGGCTCAAATTTGTGATCTCACGTTTCATGAGTTTGAGCCCCATGTCAGTCTCTGTGCTGACAGTTTAAAGCCTGCTTGGGATTCTTTCTCTCTCTCCTTTTCTCTCTGTGCCTCCCCTATTTGTGTTCTCTCTGTCTATTTCAAAATAAATAAATAAACTTAAAAAAATTGAGATTTTAGGCAGCATCCTGGATATGTGGTTTCTTTTTTTTTTAATTAATTAATTTATTTATTTATTTTTGAGAGAGAGAGAGAGACAGATAGATAGACCATGAGCAGGGGAGAGGCAGACAGAGAGTGAGACACAGAATCTGAAGCAGGCTCCAGGCTCTGAGCTGTCAACACAGAGCCCGACGCGGGGCTCAAACTCAGGAACTGTAAGATTGTGACCTGATCTGAAGTCAGAAGCTTAACTGATTGGACCACCCAGGCACCCCTCAAGTTCTGCAGTCTTAAGGTAAACTGTTATTAAACGTATCACAGGTGTCAGCTCTAGTGGTGCCATTTGGCCTTCTTCAACAACTATTTCATAATTACATATACATACATACACACACAATTACCCCAAACTTTCTCTCATATCATGTTTCTGATTGATTTATTCTCATAATCATCTAAGCCCCTGTGTGTTTTACCGTTTTAAAGCAATGGAAACCTTTTGGATTATTTATAAACTCCATGTCTGGTAACCCCCCAGTGTGAAAGCAGTTCTTCTCTGGTTCAGGGGGGTCTCCACCTGCTTTGCCTCCACCTTGATCCTTTCAACGGCTTTCAGTCTCACAGAGGAACTTGGGGATATAAGGAATAGGATTTGAAAGCCATTAATGAAGTCTTAACTAAGTAGTGGGAAATTGATAATGAAATTCTAGTCCAATTCAATAGACAAGACTTATGAACAAGGGAAAAACAGCAACCTACAAAGGTCAAGGGTCTATAAGTGTGAAACTGTGTGACAGGGCTCCTGGGTGGCTCAGTTGGTCAAGCATCCAACTTCGGCTCAGGTCATGATCTCACGGTTCGTGAGTTCGAGCCCTGTGTCGGGCTCTGTGCTGACAGCTCGGAGCCTGGAGCCTGCTTCCCATTCTGTGTCTCCCTCTCTCTCTGCCCCATCTCCACTCATGCTCTGTCTCTCTCTGTCTTAAAAATAAATAAAACATTAAAAATTTTTTTTTAATTTGTTCAATACAGATTTCTTGATTTTCTTTCCCATGCCTGTCCTACCTGTAGCTTTTCCCTTTTAGTAAACATCTACCTGTTGCTCAGGCCAGTTCCTGGGCCCTACCATGCTCCCACCTTCCTTCCTTCTCTTCTCTGCAATAACAAAGTGCCCCTGTTTTGTTCCTGAAGTTATGGAGAAACAGTGTTTCACCATGGATACAGCGCAAGCTGTTGCCTCTACCAGATTGATGAGGCTCCCTTCTATTTCTAGGTTGTTGAGTGTTGTTGGTATTACGAAGGGGTGTTGTATTTTACCAAATGCTTGTCCTGTGTCTATTGAGACAATCATGTCCTTTTTGTCTTTTATTCTATTCATATGGTGCATTCCATTAACTGATTTTTAGATGTTAAATCAACTTTGCATTCCTGGGATAAATCCCATTTGGTCATGGTGTGTAATCCTTTTTATATACTGCTGAATTCTATTTTCTGATGTTTTGGTTTTTTTGGGGGGGGTTGTTTGTGCCCCAAAGTGTTTTCTGTTTTTAACAAATCTGAGCTTTAAATCTTTTGCTGGATTCCCATGGCACTCCAGAGCTCCCCTATGGATCTCTGCCACAGATATATGTGGCCTTTATGCATTAATCACTCCCTCACTTTACTTTGCTTCCACCACTTTCCTGTCTCACCTCCCTGCTTCCTTACTAGTCTCTCCTGGGGACAATTTTTTTAAATCTCTTTTTTAAAGTTTATTTATTAAAAACTTTTTTTAATGTTTATTTATTTTTGAGAGAGAGAGACACAGAGGATGAGCAGGGGAGGGGCAGAGAGAGGGAGACACAGAATCCAAAGCAGGCTCCAGGCTCTGGGCTGCCAACACAGAGCCTGATGCAGGGCTCAAACCCAAGAACCGTGAAATCGTGACCTGAGCCAAAGTTGGACACTTAACCAACTGAGCCACCCAGGCGTCCCTAAAGTTTATTTTTTGAGAGAGAGAGAGAGAGAGAGAGAGAGAGAGCAGGGGAGGGGCACAGAGAGAGGGAAAGATAGTATCCCAGGCGGGGATCCCCAACAGAGGGCTCAAACTCACCAACCTTGGACTGTGACCTGAGCCGAAACCAAGAGTCAGAGGCTCAACCAACTGAGCCGCCCAGGCACCCATCCCGGGAGGGGTTTCTACTAAATCGTTTCTACTAGTTTCTACTAAATCATTTCCACACAAATCCTCTTCTCAGGTGCCGCTGGTGGGGATCAGCTTAAGTCACTACCATGGGGGAGAAGCATCTCTGGCCACATCGTCCCTCACATATCCACACTCCTCTCACTAACTGGGCTCTGTGGATTTTCCTGCAGGTGATTTACGCCCTCAACACCCGCCAGGATGAAGCGGAGGCCAGCGTGGAGGCTCTGCGGGAAGCCCACCGGGAGGAGCTCCAGAAGGCCGTGGCGGAGACCGAGGCCAGGCTCCTGCGGGAACAGGGCCACGCAGAGGAGGAGGCCCTGCTCCAGCGCATTCGGGCCCTGGAGAACGCCTTGGAGCTGCAGAAGAGGCTGACCCAGGAGGCGCTGGCTCAGTCGGCCACGTGCAGGCTGGAGACCAAAGAGAGGGAGCTGAGGGTGGAGGCGGAGCACGCCGAGCGGGTCCTCACCCTCTCCAAGGAGATGCTGGAGCTCAAGGCCGACTACGAGAAGAGGCTCCGGCACCTGGCGAGCCACGAGACGCCCCAGTGGGGCCAGCTTTCCCAGGAGGGCCCGGAGCCCAAGGGAGAGCCAGGCCACGGCCACGAGATGCGGGACGTCCTCCTGGAGGTGGAGAGGCTGCGAGCGGAAAACCAGCAGCTGAGCAAGGACTACGCCCGGAAGGCTGAGGAGCTGCAGGCCACCTATGAGCGGGACACCGAGGCCATCCGGCAGGCCATGCAGCAGTCCGTGAGTGAGGCCCTGTGGCAGTGGCAGGAGAAGGAGACGGACCTCCGCAAGAACTTCCAGGTCCAGGAGTCGGCCCTGCAGGCTCAGGTCAGGAAGCTGGAAGGGGATCTGGAGCACAGGGGCCGCAAGATAAGTGACCTGAAGAAGTATGCCCAGAAGCTGAAGGAGAGGACTCAGGTAAAGCAGGGTCTCGGATGGCTTGCAAATGAGATCATATTCGTGGTCCTTAATTTTAACACTTACTGTGTGTTAAAACTGTTTTTAACATCTACTGAGCTTTAAACTCTTTGTGCAAAGCCCTTAACTTCTACCAAAGTGACTCCCCTTATTTCCCTTGAGTTCAAGTACATTCTGTCAGCAAATATTTACGGAGTGCCTACTATGTGCCAGGCCCAGGGCTATGGCCAGGAGACACATGGTGAGCTGGCTCCCTGACCTCAGAGAGCTTAGACACTTACAGTTTGCAGAAGAAAAGAAATTGGGAGGCTTAAAGACTAACCTCTCTGGTCAGCTGCATTCTATAGCCCTCTTCATTCCATAACAACTTGCCTGTCCTAAACTCCTTGGGACTTGGCTTTCCTGGACAGCCAGAACATTGGCAAGGCAGATCATTGACAAACCCAACACGCTCACAACACCCTGTCTCTAAAACTTGCAGCAGCTAATATTCCTAATAATCCCTGAGCACTTTTTCTGTCCCAGAGACTTTATCTCATTTAATCCTCACCACAAAAAGGTTAAATATGTGCCCAAAGTCACACAGCCAATCTGGATGAGTAGGGATTTGATGAACATTAGCCACCGAATCGCAGGGACGCAGAGCTTATGCTGTGCACTGACCCACCTTTCAGATGTGATGCTGGTTCTGTGTATATTGGATGTCTCCACAGAGAACTGTTCCCAGAGAAATGAGACCCTTTCTGTCTGTTTAGGACCTAGATGTGCAGCTCAAGGAGGCTCGGCAGGAGAACTCTGAGTTGAAAAGCACTGCAAAAAAACTCGGGGAGAAGCTGGCCATTGCCAAAGACAGACTGATGCTGCAGGAACGTCATGTAACACTGAAAACCGGTCGGATGTGCTACAACAGCTTTTTTAAACATTTATTTATTATGAGAGAGAGAGCACGTGCATGCGTGAGAGTGGGGGAGTGGGAGAGGGGCAGAGAGAGGGAGAGAGAATCCCAAGCAAGCTCTGTGCTGACAGCAGGGCTCAATCTCATGAACTGAGCTGAAGTCAAGAGTTGGATGCTTAACCAACTGAGTCACCCAGGTGCCCTGCAACAGTTTTGCAGCCTTGAGACTGTTGAGGGAGCAGAGCCAGGGGCGGGGCTGTTTGATCTGACCCCTGGTGGGCCAGCTCAATCCATGCAGGACAAAGGTGAGCTGCCATCTGGAGCCACCACAGTGCAAATAGCTAAAAGGCATGACGCAAAGGGACACCTTGCCCCCCCAAATGCTTCGTCACCAGGCCTACCACATGCCTGAACTCCTCAGCATTGGCTTTTCCCCCACGCTTGGGCAACACTTCATTCTTTTCCCATCATTTCACACAGCAACGTTACTGGGTCTTCCCAGTTGTTCTGTGAGTGGGTGTTGTCAGTATCTCCCATGGTCCAGACAAAGAGATGGGGCTGGAAGGGTAAGCGGCTCACTCAAGGCCACTGGTTAATGGGATAACTGGTGTGTGTCTCAGAATATCTGACTCCAGGAGGCCTTCCAGTAGAGTCCCTCATCAGAAAGTTCTTGAATACCTACAGTGTGATCAACTTGATACTAGGAGATATAAAGAAGGCACAAAACATAGGCTCTTCCCCCAGGGAGCTTATGGGACAGTGACTCTACAGCCCAGAGCATGCTTTGGTATCATGCGGTGGCCCAGGCTGCAGGGAAGTGAAGCGTCCTGAAAAGAGGTCACCATGGGCTGGAAGGGTGTGGAGGAGGAGGTTCGAACTGGAGCCACAAGTGTGTGGAGGCTTTAGTGCAATGTTTTCAAAAGTAGGGCTTGGATACCTCTGAGAATATGGGAAGAAAACGGTGAGCATTTCTAGTTATATTTGTTTTTTGTTTTATCTTTTACATTTAAATATTTTGAATGTATATCTATCCAGGAATATGTTCAATTTTTTTTTTTTTAACCTATGGAAAGCACAATCAAAAAGCTTTGACAATGACTTGTTTAAGAAGCTAGCATTTGGGATGCTGCTTGAGCAAAGACAACAATCACCACCTTGAATATGCTTGAGGGGCCAGAAGGCCACAGAGCAGGGGAGTCCATCCGAGAGTGGTGGGTAGAATAGTCAAACAGCAGAATGGGTACCCGACTGCAGAAGACCTTGGACACGAGGCCAAGGCCAAGGACATTTCAAATGATGTTGAAACTTATGCTTGCAGATGAAATGAAGACAGAGCTAGTTGCAGAGAATGAAGTCCTAGGGAAGGCGAATGACCTGGAAGGCCGCAGTCTCCATCCTCAGCAGGACCCGAACTTTCCCAAGGAGTGTCCATGTACCAAAGGAGGCCCAGAGACACAGGTAGTGTCTCACCCAGCCCTGGGAATGGAGAAGTCACAGGAGGCTTTGCTGGAATGAGCTTCAGGCAGAGGCCAATCTCCTAACTATGACAGAGCCACTTGGAAGAAGCAGGTCCCATGGTTTCAGGGGTCAATGCATGGGTGTGAAGTTCCAGCCAACTTCTTGCCTTTGAAATTAGGAGACTAAGAATATAGCAGAACTTCTATCGACGGCTCCTGGGAAACTTGCATGGGATTCCCACTGTCTGTTCCCAGTCAAAACAAAGCATTCTTTAGACACTGCTATAGTGGGCTGGAGTATCTCCTCCTGTGACCATAGGTACACTATTCCAAAGGGCCCTTTGCTGATTCAGGTGGATAAAGTGGTCTCTTACGAATATCAGATATATAGTCTCGTGAACTTTATGGCACCTTGTGCTACATGCTGTAAAATCAGTGTGTAAATGTTGTACCCAAGAGAAATGGTAATTCCCTGCTCCTCACCCCATGCTGGCAGGTTTACAAGGCCCTTTTTCTTTTTTATAGACCAAGAAAGAGGCAAGTATTGAGACGGAATATATGAAGAAGCAATATGAAGAAGACCTTCGTAAAATCAAACATCAGACAGAAGAGGAGAAGAAACATCTCAAAGACCAGCTAGTGAAGCGCCTGGAAGACTTGGTAAAGAAGCACGCCATAGAAATCAAATCGGTTCGCTCTTCGGTGGAGGCCGAGAGGAGGAAGCTGCAGAAGGTGAGACCCCCTTTCATAGACCCTGTTCCGATTCTTTTTCCTTTCCTCTACCTCCCTCCTTTTCTCTTGTATTTCTTCTTTCCTTCCTTGGACATTTACTGAGCTCCTGCTGTGTATACATCTAAGTTATTTCTCTGCCCAAGGCAGTTCAGAGTCTTTTAGAGGAGACGGGGACATTCCTTAGACTGTGAGCCGGTCAGGGCCTAGAATTGTTGACACGATGTAGAATTGTGTCCTCTGAACATTTAACTGAGGAAATTCAACTCTCCTCAGCAAAGACAGAGAGAAATAACATGAAGCAAGCACTGAGGCCCTAGCAGACTTGCCTGGATTCAAATCCCAGCTCTGCTAGGAGCTTTGTGAGCACAGTGAGTTATTGAACTTGGGCCCCTCAGAGGGAAAACTTGTGTGCCTTAGGTTCCTCATTTATAAAGCAGATGACGATAACAGCACCTCCTAGAGGAGCTGCGAGGATTAAATGAGGTAATCTGTGTGAAAAGAAACAAAGCATAGTGTGTGCCTGGGGCATAACAGGTAGATGAAGGTAATTAATCAGTGGCTTGCCAACGTGAGAGAAGATTCCCAGCCTCTGGGTACTTTTCCGACTTTCTACCAAAGGAGGCAGCTTTCTGCTGAGAAGAAATGCAAGGCTTCATCTCTTCCTGTTTACTGGGAAGAGCAACTCACGTCTGTGACATTTTAGGAAAAGAATGAAGTGTAAATCAATAATATCGTGAACTTACTCTCTTTATAATGCAAGAGCCTGCATTATCAGCTTTGAGTTTTTGCTGAAAGACAATCAGATAGCACTGACGGTTGCAGTGTTGTGTGGCGGTTACGAGTAGTAGGTACTCAATAAATGTGTGTGTTGGGTAAATAAATGAACTCATGAAAGATCCAAACTAGTCCTGGTCTAAGAAGTCCTAACACTTCCACCAGCTGTATGACCATGGCCAGGTCACTTAACCTCTCTGAGACATGATTTCTAAAATAAGGGCAAACACTTTGAAGGCTTGTTATGGATTCCTTATGGTATTAAATAAAAACTCTTAGTTCAGAGCACAGCATGTAGTAAAAGGTGGATAAACAGTGGCTATGCTGAGTTACCCTGAGCACCGGCTGACACAATGCATGTTAATATTGGTTAGCGCCTGCTATACTTTCTTTTTAATTTTTAATTTATTGTGTATGACCACCACACTTATAAGGCACTTCAGTCTCAGAAACACAGTGAATCTTCCCAACAAGATGACAAAATTGGTATTCATATTTTAGAGATGAGAAAATTAAGGCTCAAAGATGTTGCGTATCAACTCACACAGACAGTGAGTGCTGGAGCTAGTATTAGAACCTGATAGCTCGAGGGTCACCTGGCTCAGTCGGTTAAGTGACCGACTCATGATTTTGGCTCAGGTCATGATCTCACAGCCGTGAGATTGAGCCCCGCATCAGGCTTGCACCCAGCGTGGAGCCCCCGCTTGCTATTCTCTCCCTTCCTCTCTCCCTCTGCCCCTTCCCTGCTGGCTCACACTCTGTCACTCTCTCAAAAAATAAAACTTTAAAAAAATTTTTAAAAAATCTGATAGCCCAAGTCCAGAACCCCTGGTTCCCACCCCTGCGCTGAGCAGGAGGCAGCTGTTTGGAAAGCATTTTCCTCCCCATGAGCTGCTAGTGGTCACGCAAACCCGATCCTCAGACAAATAGCTGACTGCTCTTTCTATCCAGAGTCACAGTCAGTGGAAGGAACCATAGCTCCCGGAGCTACAGGTTGCCCTGGTAACCTGTCAGCGAAGCCTGACTGACTGCACAAATCCCATTTTGGCTTTAATCAGGGGGCATGAATCCATTTGGGAAATGAATCACATAGAAATAAATTGTGTTTCTCTTCTGGTTTGGGAGAGGGGCGTTATGCTTTTTACCCCACCCCCTTTTTTTTGAGGGGCATTTAGACCATTTGCATTGAATATAATTATCACTAAGTCTACTATCTTGCTGTTTTTGTATTTGTCATATCTGTTTTCTTTCTCTTTTTTACTTCTTTTTCTGTTTATTTTTGATTCATCGAATTTATTTTTTGTATTCCCTCTTTTATCTCCACTAATGGCTCATTAGCTATTTTTCCTTTTTTTCTTCAGGGGTTGGGGGCTGCTCTAGTGGTTGCTCTAGGATTTACAACATACGTCTTTAATTTATCCCTGTCTAGTGCCAAATGTTATTTTATTTCACATATATAACTTCGCTGTACAAACCTCACAACAATGTATTTCCATTTATCCCTTCCTGATCTTTGTGTAATTGTTGTCATACATTCTAATTTAGACATGTTACAAACGAGACAGTATATTGCTTTTATATTTCCTTAAAAGTCAATTATTTTTTTGAAGTTTATTTATTTAGTTTGAGAGAGAGAGAGAAAGAGCACATGAACCAGGGAGGGGCAGAAAGAGAAGAAAAGACAGAGAATCTCAAGTAGGCTCCTTGCTTTCAGCACAGAGCTGGACAGGGGCTGGAACTCATGAACTGTGAGATCGTAACCTGAGCCAAAATGAAGAGTGGATGCTCAACAGACTGAGCCACTCAGGGGCCCCAAAAGTCCATTATTTTTTAGAGGAAAGTTTTCAATAAGAAAAAAATATTCCTTGCATATTTTATTTTTAAATTATAATATTATACTTATTCTTTCCCATTTCCCATTTCTACAGTCTTTGTTGCTTTGACCTGAAGCATTTCTTGTGGTGTAGGTCCACTCATGGCAAATTCTGTTTTTGTATGTCTGAAAATGTCTTTTTTTGCCTTTATTTTTGCTGGATACAGAATGCTAAGTTTACGGGTTTTTTTTTTTCTTTCAGAACTTTAAAAATGTCATTTGACATTTTTTGGTTTGCATTTTCTTCAAATGCAAGAAACCTTGGCAGTCCCCCTTCTCATATTCCCCCTATTCATAATATGTCTTTTTGTTCTCTGACTGCTTTTAAGAGTTTCTCTTTGTCACTGGTTTCCACACCTTGATTATGGTATGCCACGTATGATATTTTATATGTATGTTTTTCTGCTTGGGATTCATGGAATGTCCTGGACCTGTGGGTTTATAGTTTTTTCCAGTTTGGAAATTTTAATGCCATTATCTCTTCTGCTTCACCCTCCTTCCAATATTGTCCCACAAGTCACTGAAGCTTTGTTCATGTATTTATTTATTTATTTTCTGTTCATTTATTTTTGGTCTCCTTGGCTCTCTGTGCTTCAGTTTGGATAGCTTTCATAGCTGTATCTTTTAAGTACACTCATTTTGTTTTTGTATATTATGCAATTTTTTTAAAGCCTATTTGGTATATTTTTTCATTTACAATATCATGTTTTTCAGCTCTTGAAGTTCCATTTGGTCTTCCATTATGGTTTCCCTTTCTCCTCATTATGCTTATGTCTTCCTTTAAATTCTTCGGCATGAGTGTAATTGCTCTTTTAGCATTCTCATCTGTTATTTTGGGTTTTTTTTTCTCTATGATTGATTTTTCTCCTGGTTACAAGTCCCATTTTCGTGCTTCTGTGGATATTTAGTAATGTCTTATTGGGATGCTGGACATTAAGAGTGTTAACTTATTGAAAGACTGCATTTTGTTATCACCCTTTTAGGAGTGCATTTTGTTTTGGCAAGTGGTTAAATTACTTGTGACTCAGCTTCATCTTTTCCAGACTTATTCTTTTTATTGTGTTAAAAGGTACCACTTTTGAGATTTATTTTTTTTTATTTTTATTTTTTTTAACGTTTATTTATTTTTGAGACAGAAACAGAGCATGAACGGGGGAGGAGCAGAGAGAGAGGGAGACACAGAATCGGAAGCAGGCTCCAGGCTCTGGGCCACCAGCCCAGAGCCTGACGCGGGGCTCGAACTCACGGACCGTGAGATGGTGACCTGAGCTGAAGTCGGACGCTTAACGGACTGAGCCACCCAGGCGCCCCTGAGATTTATTTTTAAACTTGGTTAGGATGAGTGTAGAGTAGCATTTGGGCTGGTGCCACTTTAGCTTTACTACTGAAGTGTGACCTTCATGGGGTCTAATACCTCATGTATTGATTAATACTGGGGTTATTGTGATTGCTGACATTTTTGGCTTTGTACTGCTTGACTGTTGTTGCCGCACCATGAACTTTATAGATAGATTCCAAAAACAGTAATGTTTCTTTTCCAAGCAAGTTTACATATTTTCCTTTAAAAACATGGAGGCCAGGTGATGACAGCAGGTGGGCCACGGCGAGAGCCATCTATTGATTGGCCAGTTGAGCTGCCTGGTGATTGGCTGCATGAGCAAGACCAAGCTGAGAGCCCCCTGGTGATTGGCTGGGGCACAGTGGTGCCCTCAGGAGGTGTTGGGATGAACCCTGATTGTTGGAAAGGCCCAGCACTGACCCAAGGCTGCACTGGAGAGAGGGCTCCTGGGTCACAGCTCCTCCTATTCAGGTAAGCTTCAGGGTTCTCCACCCCCCACTGATCCCATCCCAGCCTCTCACCCACGCTCTGCACTCCACCTTCATGTTTGCTTCTACCCTTCTGCCCCTCTGGGGTTGCGTGAGTCCTTATACCAGCAGTGGGCCCCACCTGGATCCAGGCGCCACTGCAGGGCTGGCCAGAACACCCAGTTACTCTGGCCCATTTGGCAGAAGGGTAGGGGGTTGTGAGAATCAGAGTACAACAGACCCTTACCCAGCCAGGCAGAGCCTCTCCAGTGCTCTGGGGTCATAACCTGGCTCAGCATGAGGAAGCTGGAGGCATGTCCTAAGGGTACCCTGGACATTCTACTGACATGGAGTCTTCTGTCAAGGGTCAGCACAAACTAGTCCTCTAGATACATGACCAAGTGCGAGCACACCAGACCACAGTGCAGGATAAGAGACTCTCCCAGAAAGATGGCTTGTGAGGACTTCTCTAACCCAACTCAGCATGGAGCCAACAAGCCTCCAGGACTCTAGGCTGACCAGGAACCCTCTAGTTGGGAGCTCTCTGAATCAAGCTCTCTGAATCAAGGGCAATCCAGTCTTCCAGCTAGGCCAACCAGAAGCCCTGCCACCAGGAGCCAACTGACCTTCATCAGCACAAGGCAATAAAGTTTCCCAGACCCCCGGCCAATGTGGAATTGTCTGAACCAACTTAGCATGGGGCAATGGAGTACCCCAGACACTGGGCCCACCAGGAACCCTCCGACCCAGTTTAGCACAGAGCAAACTAATCTCCTGGATACCTGGCTGATGGCAAGCCCTTTGACCTGGATCAGTACAAGGCAAGCAATTCCCCTGGACACCCAGCCAACAAGGAATTCTCCCAATCAACTCAGCATAAGGCTAACGAGTCCCTAGGACAGTGTGCCCACTGGGCACCCACATACCGCAAGCCCTCTGACCCAGCTCAGCATGGTACAGATGATTTGCCTGGACGCTGGGCCATCCGGGAGCCTTCCATCTGGGAGCTCTCAACCCAGAAGAGCACAGGGCAATTGAGTCTGCCAGACACCAGGCTATCCAGGAGCCCTGGGACCTAGCTTATCACAGGGTGAACTAACCCTCCGGACATCTGGCTGACCAATACTTTCTGACCCAGATCAGCCCAAGGTGAACCAGTCAGCCAGATCCCTGGCCAATGGGTTCTCCTAACCAACTTAGCACGGAGCTAATCATTCCCAGGGACAGTGGGCCTACTGTGCGTCCTTGTACCCAAAGCCCTCTGACTCAGCTCAGCATGTGTCAAAAAGTTGCTGGGCCAACTGGGAGTTCTCCAACCAGCAGAGCACAGGGCAATTGAGTCTACCAGACACCAGGCCAACCAGGAGCCATCCGAACCAACTAATTGAAGGGTGAACTAATCCCCTAGACATTCAGCCAACCACTAGCTTTCTGACTCAGATCAGCACAAGGCAAAGGCGTCCCCCAGTCCATTGGCCAATGGGTAATTCTCTGAACCAGTGTAGCACAAGGCAGTAGAGTCTCCTAGACACCAGGCTGACCTGGAACCCACTGACCCAGTTCAGCACAGGGTAAACAAATACTCTGGACACTTGGCTGATGGCAAGCCCTTTAATCCAGGTCAGCACAAGGCAAGCAAGGCCCCCGGATTCCCAGCCAATGGAATTCTCTGAACCAACTCAGCATATGGCTAACCGGTCCCCAAGATAGTGGGGTCACTGAAGACCCACATACCACAAACCTTCTGACCAAGCTCAGCATGGGGCAAACAAGTTGCCTGAATACTGGGCCAACCGGGAGCCCTCCTACTCAACAGAACACAGAACAATCAGGTCTTCCAGCTAGCCCAGCCAGGAGCCCTTCGACCAAGAGCCAACTGACCCTCATCAGCACAGTGTGAACGAATCCCCCAGACACTTAACCAACTACAAGCTTTCTGACCCACATTAGCACAAGGCAATCATGTCCCTACTGCCCCCTGGCTTGTGGGGATTTCTCTGAACCACCTTAGCACAGGGCAAAGGAGTCCCTGGGACAGTAGGCTGACTAGGTGCTCTTGGACCAGGAGTACTCTGACCCCACTTGGAATGGGGCAAATGAATTCCCCAGACATCTGACCAAGTGGGAGCCCTCCATCTCACTCAGCTCAGCACAGTGCAAACACGTTTCCCAAACACACTGACGACCAGAAGCTCTCCTACCAATTAGAGGAGGGCAAATGAGTCCCTGGAACACTGGGACAACCATGAGCACACTGACCTAGTTCGGCACAGAACAAGTGAGTCTCACAGACAGTCCTGTTTGGGAGGCTTCTGACTCCCTGGCTCAGTTCAGGGCAGTGAGCCCCTGTATACCCACATGACTGGGAGACTTTTGACTTGGCTCAACACAGGGAAAATGAGGCCCATGGATACCTGGCCGACCAGGAATTCTCCAAACCCGCTCAGCACAGGACAAATGAGTCCCCTGGACCACTGGCTGAATGCAAACCCTCCAAAGTGGGAGCCCTCTGACCCAGCTCACCACAGGACAAAGGAGTTGCCTGGGCACCTCACCAACTGGGAGCCCTGCCACCCCAGCTCAGCAAAGGGTGAATGAGTCTTCCACACACTCGACAAACCAGGAATTCCAGCCAACTCAGCATAGGGCCAAAGATTCCCCTGCATGTCTGGCTGACTGAGAGCTTAGTGCAGGGAAAATGAGTCCCCAGAACATCTGTCTTTTAGTGGAGGAGCCAGGATAGAGGCTGTCTGCGAAGGTAGAGGTTCCTCTCTCTGCTGGAAGCTTGAGCTTCAGCTCAAGGCTCGAGGCTGAGGCCTGACGAGTGCTTGAAACCACTCAGACTGCAGTCCCCACAGTCAGACCTCTGGCCCGGGACCAACTTCAGCCTGGTATCCTGATGGCACTTCATTTGAGGAGCCTTCATCTTCTGGGGAGTTGTCTTCAGAGGGAGCAAAAGATACCATGCCTTAAACGAGATAGACTGAAAGCTGGAAGAGTTTTCCATGGAAATGAAGTGTATGGATAAATCTTTGACAGCATTTGACAGAAAGTTTGAATTTATGAAAGAAGCTTTCAATATAAGGAGGGAGAGGAATAAATCCTTCAGAAAGTGTCTGAGCTAAAAGATTTACTCTTAATGTGTGAAGAAGAAAACCAAACATTGAGAAATCTGCTTTGTCACTGGGTGTCACAAGAAGGACACAATTTAAAGAACACCTTGCCAGAGAGGCAGGTCTCCCTGGACAGGGGCATGAGATGCAGAGGGGGCTGAGAGCAAGTTCCAGAGGGAACCCAGGCCCTGAGCATGGAGAGGTCATCAGCTGAGCTTCTCCAGGCTAAGGAGAGGTGCTCCAGCCTCACAAGAACAGGGCGACCAGTGGGGTCAGAGGCAGGCTGATGTCCATGAGCCGGAGAGCTTCATCAGCAACATGCATGGCTTCCTGGGAGCATTTGCCTTGCAGGCAACATTTTCAAAGGGGTGATGTCCCTGCACACGCCCACCCTGAAGGGCATGGAAAAGGAGCTGGGGTGGATTGGGGGTCACCTCCCAGAATGGGAGATGACATGAGTTTCAGGATTTATATGAACTTCAAATAAATAATTTTAAATAATTATCTATGTTTTTAATGTTTATTTTATTTTCGAGAGAGAGAGAGAGAGAGAGTGTGAGTAGGGGAGGGGGAGAGAGAGGAAGACAAAGAATCTGAAGCAGGCTCCAGGCTCTGAGCTGTTAGCACAGAGCCTGATGCGGGGCTGGGACTCAGGAACCATGAGATCATGACCTGAGCCAAAGTCAGATGCTTAACCAACTGAGCCACCCAGGCGCCCCTCTGATGTCTTTTATAATGGTGCTAATTCCATCATAAAGGTCCTACCTTCATGACCTAATCTCCACCTAATTACCTGCCCAAGTACTACCTCCACAAATTCACAGAGGTTTAGGACTGCAACATGTGAATATGGGAGAGGACACAATTTAGTCTGGAACATGTGTCTTCGTGTGAATTTCTTTGGGTTTATCCTGTTTGGGTTTTTCTCAGTTTCTTGAATCTTTAGGTTTATATCTTTTGGCACATTTGGGAGATTATCATCCATTTTTTCTTGAAATACTTTTTCATTCCCACTTTTTTCTTTTCTCATTCTTGGATTCCAATTTGGCAAATGTTAGAGTTTTTGCTGCATTTTCACAGGTTCTGTTCTTTTTTTCCTTTTTTTTTTCAGTCATTTTATCTCTCTTGTTCAGATAAAGTAATTTCTGTTATTCTGTCTTCAAATTTATGACTCTCTTCTAGATTCCTCTCCTTTTTGCTATTGAGCCTATTTATGGTATTTTCAAAATTTCAGTTATTGTATTTTTTCAGTTCTAAATTTTCAAGATAGTTCTTCTTTGTATCTTTTGTTTCTTTGCTGAGACCTATTATTGTTCTTTTGTTTCAAGCATGTTTGTGATTGCCAGTTGAAGCATTTTTTATGATGGCTACTTTACAATACATCAGGTAATCCCAACACCTATGTCATTTTGGTGTTGGGCATCTTTGGATTGTCTGACTTGTACAAGATGACATTTTCCTGGTCCTTGGTATGATGAGTATTCTTAATCATATCCTGGATATTTTGGGTGTTGTTATGAGACCCTGGATCTTCTTAAATCTGGTGCGTCAGCAGATAGTGGGTCTACAGGAGTGTGGCTAGCAAGTGCAGTCCCAGACATGTGCCCAAACCAGAGGGAGCACGTTGAGGCCCAGACAGAGCTACAGCCGCTCAGTCTGGCCAGACACAACTGGGAAATAGAGGACAAACTGCGTGGAAAGTCACACCATCGTGGCATTCTTCCCTGCAGGCAACAATGAGGACACATGACAACTAAAAACATGCTGTTTGCTGAATTTACCCCTAAGGATGGATCAGAGCCCTGTAGTGATCAAAACTCTGGTTGGAAATGGGGAGTCCTCAGGAGATGCCTGTTTCTGTGTGTCAAGTGCATTTGGCCAATTTGGTGTATGCTGGTCGAAATCAGTAGGGACGGGCTTACTGGGATGGTTGGTATTGATGTTGGACTTGCTCAAAACTTAAATCAAAAGGCCCTGTTTTGCGGTGCCTGGGTGGCTTAGTTGGTTGAACATTCGACTCTTGGTTTCAGCTCAGGTCATGATCTTCCTATTCGTGAGATCCAGCCCCAGCTGGCAGTGTCGCGCCTGCCTGGGTTTCTCTCTCACTCTCTCTCTACCCTGCCATGCTCATGTTCTTTCTCTCTCTCTCTCTCCAAACAAATAAATAAGCATTAAAGGGAAAAAGGCCCTGTCTTACTAGTGTCCTCATCCTAGGCTTCATCCCACCCAACACCACTCCCCACCCTCTAGAGGGAACCTGACCGGGTTTCCAGCCCAGGATGGATTGGCTGGCTCTGCCGGTGGGCTGGTGTGCTCCACTGATGTGAGACACACGTTCCCCTCCCCACCTACTCCCCCCAGTTTCCGGCTTGAGGATGACCTCTGCCCTCATTCCCATTATCAGAGTACAGCTACAGAGGAAGAATAGTGTGGCGGTCAGCCCACCTGGAAACCCCAAAGGTCAGTGTCTCCTTCCTCCACATCAGCTTGGGGCAGCCTTGAGGTCCTCCCATACTCCCCTGGACACTCTCGCAGAGAAGTGAACTCCAGGACCAAGGGTCTCATGGCGGGTTTTCCCTCCAGGCAACCACCCAAGGCCATTCTGAGGCATGGCCCCAGCTGGGACCCCCAAAAGCCTGCCTCCCGACAGGTTCCCTCTTGCTCAGGTTGGCCAAGGCTAGCCTCTCCACTTGAACTGAAGAACCCAGGTGGCATAGGATCAGACAGTTCAACCCAAATCCATCTACAACCAGAACACCTGCCTACATGCCCCATCATGTCTGGCCCCACAGACAGAGGAGTACATTCATTCAGGGCTAATGAAAACGTATCTTTGGGAAATTCTTTTACAGAAAATAACCCTGAAGTTTTCCTGCAAGGAAGTGGGGTTTTTTTTGATTGTAGGTGATGGCCCGAGCCACACTCTCAAAGTCAGGCATTTCGATTCCACAAGAGAAAACTGAAGATGAGCTCACCCTGTTCACGTCACACTCCTCAGCCGGACCGCAGCCGGAGTGCTGACTGCAGGGTGGCAGGCTGAGGGGGTGGCTTGGAGGCAGCTGCAGCGTTACTGAGGGAACAGAGTTCTGCGGGTGTCACAGGACAGTCAGCCCGAAGGGAGCATGGCAGCACAGCACCTGCAGAAGCCTTCGTAGACGTCTGCTTTCCACTGTGAAAATGAAGGAAACACCTTGGGACAAAGGTGCACAAATCCACAGAGATAGTCCCCCTGACTCCCCGTTAGCAGGTGGCCCCATTCTCCCACTTGCTCATGCCCCAAACCAAAGTGTCCTCCCTCCTCCCTCCTCCCAGCGCATCTGTCACCCCAGCTGAGCTCCTGTGCACCTGGCTGCTGTCTGTTGTCCTTTTCCCAGGAGACTGAGCAATGACTACGTATATTCACTGCATCCTGCCTGGCCATGTTTGGACTTCTAGCTTCCAGGGCACATGCTTCTCACTCTGCCTGACCCTGGGGAGCTCCCCCCGCCACCAGGCCTGTGTGTCACCCCCTCCTTTGCTGGCCACCTCCCCTGAAGCGATCTTCCCCATCTCCATGCTTCTGGGCCTCCTGGGGACCCCCCCTGAGAATCCCCACATAGAGGACCTCCCCCCACAAACTAGCCCAGTGCCCAGCTTGGTCCCTCCATCCCCTGAGCTCACATACCAGCCCCAGTTGGCTTTTAGAGCCACTGTGATTGCTTTGCTTGATTGTAGTCCATCTCCTAGAATGTGAACTTGGTGGGCCCGGGGACTGAACCCCTCAATCTAGTCGGTGCCCAGTAGGTATTTTGCACTAACAAATGCATTGTTCTTTAGGACAGGTTATATTTAAATAAACAGTCGGACTCAATATAGTGCTATGTGGTAGAGAGTAATATTTGAACAAATGTTCATTTAGCACCTATGCCTTAAAGCACTGTGCCAATGAACAGGACAGGGTACGCCCCTGGACGCAGTGAGGGCCTGCTCTGTAGTTGGGTGAACTTAAATTGAATGCAAATAGAGACACCCAGCTCCTGGCCAGATGGAGCCTCAAGACAGAGGGACGATGGGGTTGGGTGGGATGAAGCCACAGCTCCAAGGGGTCCGCAGTCACACATGGTAGGCACCTTCCAGGCTCTGGGGACTTCACACAGACATGGAGGAGGTACCTGCTTGCCTGCCTTCCAGCCCAGCTCCTCAGGGCAGCAGGGCTGGCACAGCGAGGTGGCCGGCTTTTGCCCTTGTGTCCCTCTTACTGACTCTGTGTGCCGCCCCCCAGCTTTTACATTTCTGGCCCCTGCAGCCTCTATTAGTAATTTTTAATTGGATGCTGGACATTCAGAATGTTAACTTGTTGGGTCGCCTGGGTGGCTCAGTCGGTTAAGGGTCGTACTTTGACTCAGGTCATGATCTCAAGGCTTGTGAGTTCAAGCCCCACATTGGGCTCAGTGCTGACAGCACAGAACCTGGAGTCTGCTTCGAATTCTGTCTCTTGTCTCTGTCTCTCTCTGCCCCTCCCCCACTCATGCATTCCCTCTCTCTCTCTCTCTCTCTCTCAAATATGAATAAATAAATAAAAAAGAATGTTAACTTGTTGGAAGTATGGATTTTTTAAAGCATCCTTTTATGAGTGCTAAATGTTTTGGCAAGCCGAGAAGTTAAATTACTTGTGAATCGGCCACATCTTTTCCAGACATTTTTTTTTCATTGTGGTCAAATGCATATAACAGAAAATTTACCATTTTTCCTGACTTATTTTTAAGCTTTGTTGGGATGAGTTTAGAGTAGGGTTTACGCTAGTGCTGCTCCAGCCCTACTACTGAAGGGTGACCCTTTATAGAGCCATATGCCCCACATATTGATTAATATTGGTGTCATGGTGATCGCTAATGGTGGCTCAGAGTGACTTAGGTCACTTAGGTGGCTTAGGTGGCTTAGGTTTTGTACTGACTCTTTCATGGGCTTTACTATAAGTGCATTCCAAATCATAATTTTTCTTCCTGAAAAACAGTTAATACGTTTTCCTTTAAAACCCCAGTTGAAAGGTCTGTTTGGTAATTTTCTGTGGTTGCTCATTTATTGTTCCCATTACAGTGGCTCCTTCCTGTGTCTTTTTTTAAAAATTACCTGTAATTGTGGACAATCTAGACAAGGAAGCAGAAGATGGGTGTGAGTCCTGCTTCTACCTTATGGGATTTCTTCCATGTGAAATGGATGTACTAAAGCTTTTTCCCTGCGTACCATGAGAGTTCAGTGAGAACAGAGTTTCTGGAAGTGCTCTGTGAATTCTGTAAATTAATGGCTCATGGAACCCTGTTCCAGGTATGGATAGGAAGCTGCAATTTTTAGATTTGAAAGCACTAGTCTCCTTTTTCTCATGTTCATATCCTGGTAGTTGTTTTTCCTCTTTGCCTAGCTGGGAGGATGTTAAAATTTCCTGCTGAAATCCTCAGGTTCACTTTGGCCTGAGCTGGCTATGGGGATGCTTTCTTTCCAATCTGTGTTCTGGAGGCAACCCAGAACCATTCATCTTCTGACAGTAAGTCTCATTATTCAGCACCTAAAATGAAGCTTACTGAAATATCTCCAAAAATTATTAATGAAATCAGCTATTTCCATCTGTGGGGACATTTTTTTCCACTTTAGGTCCATTTGTCAAGGCGACAACTGAAGCTGTGATTGATTACATGGACCCTGGGAAGGTGGGCTGCATAAAATTAGAAATAGCCATTGCTTTCTGCTAAGAATCTGTCTCACAGGAGTCTACACTGTCGTTGTAGTGAACATGCTTTGGCAAAGTCAGTGAGTATCTGCACCAGGAAGCATGTTAAACAAAACTTTTCAACAAAAGCTTCACTGACTGAGAAGTTAATCAATGAAGTAAAAAAAAAAAAAAAGAAAAAAGAAAACAAAAACTTTGCTGGGGGGATGGCTTTGTTTCTGATGGTTCTTGGGACAAAAGGATAATTTATATATATATATTTTTTGCAAGTGATCTCTCCGAACAACAAGCCATGCAAGAGGGATCATAGATTCACTGAAGAGACTGTACGCATGCTAAGTGTCCACCTCATGTGACCTTATAATCTAATCACTTCCCTCTTTTCTTCTAAGTGACTGACCCCAGGGCCACTGGCCTGACCTGGACTTGGCCCCACAGGAAGTGCAAAGTGTGTCCTCCAGGTGATCAATAGCAGCATCTTTTTAGATGCCCGAGTCAGAAACCCAGGAGTCAGACATGACTTGTCTTTCATGCATTACATTCAGCCAGTCATCAAGCCCATGTCGTCCACTCCTTTGATGGCCCTGAAATATCTCCATTTCCTTCCATCCTCGGTGGTAGCACAATGATCCAGTCACCCACCATTTCCTGCCAGACCATGCGATGATCTCCTTACTGGTCTCCCTGTGTCCCCTCTCCCACTTCCTTGAACCCAGTCTCCATTCCAGGGGGGATCTTCTGAAAACTCAGCCTTGGTTTCAAACTCTCCAAAGGCCCTCTATCGTCTTCACAGTGTAGTTCAAATTCCTTAATGTGGCTTTTTAAGACCCTACATCACTGGACTCCTGTTTGACTCTCTTGCTTCATCTCACACCTCTCCCCGGTTTAATTCTGCCTTCCAGCCTTTTAGGTCCTTCCTCATTCATGACAAATCCTTTCCCTTCTTGGCCTTAATGCATAGCTCTTCCTTGATGGGGAACACTCCCCCACCAACTCCCAAATTCATCTGTCTCATTTTGCCTCGTTTTTGCTGATCCTATTGGTCTTGGTTTAAATATTGATCTTTCTAGAAGCTGTCACTTGCCTGGCCTAGTGTTTGGTACGTGGTCCCCTCTGTACCTACCTTAGCTTGGCTGTTACTACACTTCATTGTAATCACCTATTTGCTACTTGTTTTCCCCACTGGGATACCCTGTTCACTACTACCTCCAGTGGTGTGTTAGAGTCAACTTGTACTGACTCCTAAGAGACAATTGTTACATCTTTTCCCAATTCTGTGTTCAGTGACATCATGGCAGTAGCTTGAAATTGGCCACAGTAGGAGTTCTTATGCCACAGAAATTAACAAATGCTACAAATCAAATTGATTGGTTGGAAGCCAGCTAAACATTTACGAGTACATAGTCACTATATCTCTAGCCTCTTCAATACTTGGCCTGTAATAGACATTCAGTTAATTTTGGTTGGTTGAATGAATGAATGATAGGTTTCCATTTAACCCCAGGTCATCCCCCATCACATAAGCCTTTGCCTCTCCACATTCTCATATGTCAGCTCAAGTGCTGACACTCCTTGGAAACAGAACAAGGCTCCAGTTTCTGAAGACTGGACTTCCAGCTTCTTCACCCTGCTTTGGGGAGCATCTGGGGCCTGCCCACAGGACCTCCCTCAGCTTTGCTGTAGCAGAAGTAGGATGGCCTTTAAGTCAGGCGTTTGCCTGTGCTGCATGCCACATTTCCCTTAGGATGGCGGGGAAGAAGTGCAGCCAAGCAGCCAGCCTTCCCTGAGTTCAAACTTTGACTTCTCCACTTACTGGCTGCACAACCTTGGGCAAATCACTTAACCTCTTAGAGCTTCATTTCTTCATTATATAATGACCATTAACACTGGTACCCAGTTGATAGGGTTTTCATAAGGATCAAAGTGATTATTTGTGTAAAGGAGCAGCAGATGGCATGCACTGGGTAAATGTCAGCTGGTATCACTATGGCCATCTCTCAATGAGAGCATAAAGGTCTGTAATCAATTGACAGCATAGAAGAACTACACTCCAGGTAGCTCTCAGATACTATAACCTCAACTTCACGGGATATTCTTGAATGTCCCAGGGCTCAGTTCTTGAATCTCTCCTACTTTTCCTTTTTATTCTCTCTCTAGCATTTTCATTCAAATACATGGTGTAATACGTTCTGTATGCTGACTCCCAAATGCATACCTGCAATCCAGAACTCTCCCCTGATTTCCAGACCCATGTGTCCACCTGCACACAGGACATCTCACAGAGGTCTCAAACTCAGCAGGTCCCCGAGCTCCTCCTGCTGACCGTAAACCTGCTTCCTTGTCTGTGTTCATGGTGGCACCATCCTCCTCCACCCCGCTCAGGTTAGAAACCCTGATGTTGTCCGTGACTCCTCCCTTTACAGCAGGTCCTTGCAGCGAACACTGAGAAAACATCCGTGGTTCTATGCCCGTCACCAGCCACGCTGCTGCCTCAGTCCTGCCCCCTTCTGCTCCTGCCTTGGTTACTGTAGCAGCCTCCACGCTGGCCTGCCTGCTGCCCCGCCTGCCCCGTCCCCCCTTCAGTCTGCCCTCAAGACAGAAACCAAGTGACCGTGTTAACGCCGAATCATCTCACTCTACTTTCCAGCTGTTGGCTGGCCTTCATCTTACTCGTCTGTCTCTACCACAACGTATGAGGCTTCCTGTGGTCTCCCCCGTGTCCTCTAACCTCATTGCCCCCCCCTTCGGTCATTCCATTCCAGCCAAGTGGCCTCCTGTCTGCGCTTAGAACATGCCAGGGTCTGTGCAGGTCCAGGAGGGCTCACACCAAGACATCTCATTGGTTAGCCTCCTCACTTAACACAAGCCTTTACTCCAGAGTCGTTTCTCCTGAGGACTTCTTTGGCCAACCTATGTGAACTGAACCCAACGCCTCGACCTTCCATAGCCCCCTTTCCTGCTTTGTTATTTCTCCTTGGCACTTGTCATCATACAATATTGTATACTATGTTGATCCTATTGACTTTGATGCCTGTCTCTTTTATGCCAATGTAAGTTCCTGGTGAGTAGATGTTTCATCCGTTTTTTTTTTTTTTTTCTTTTTGAGTGTGTGTGTGGGAGAGAGAGAGAGAGAGAGAGAGAGAATAAAGGGGGAAGAGGGATAAAGAGAGAAAATATTATGTGGATGTGGAGCCCCATGCGGGGTGCGTCCAAATGTTTCATCTGTTTTTATCCCCAGCTCTGAGAACAGTGCTTGGCACATGGTACGTTTCAGTAAGTATTTGTTGAATGAATGATCTGTTTTCTACTTATAAAGGCCAGCTAAGAGGAACAGAATATTTCCTCCACTCCCTCAAAATAAGCTAAATTTGAAATACTATGCATCTGTCAGAATAAGAGTAGTACTTCTTATTTATGGGTCCCTCACTACTTATTTATCCACCCCTCACCTGCTGGCACTGTGCTGGGCATGGAAGGAACACACTGAGTCACAGAGAAATTAGGAAATGTGCTCCAGATCACATAGATAAAAGACTGTGCCACTCACATGGTCTCCAGAATGTTCCTCTACCTGGATCTTCTATGTGAGGTTGTCAGTCTATGGTGAGAAACTGTGGAGGAAGCAACCCTGTGAGCCTCAACATTTTGACTAAAGTATGGAAGCTATTGAGAAGACCACAGGAAGACTTTGTTCTGATTTTAATATTTCCCTGCATCTGAGAATGTAGTTGGCTTCTTGACTTATGGAACACTGAGAGTTGTGTCATTAATGAGCATTCTCTTTTCTCATTTGACACTACAAAACTTAAACCTGGGTGTCTACCATGCCCTCTCCAATATAGGTCAGATTTTGGGTATGATCTTCATATTTGTTTTCTTTTGACCTGCTTATGTATCTCTAATTTCTATTTTCCTGAAGTATTTTATGATTAAGTTTCTTTTTTTTAACTTGAAGTAGAATTTAATAACTTTGCAGTTATTTCCTTTAAGTAATATTAAAAGCTGAGCTGAGGTACAAAATTAAATTGGTGCCAGGAGTGAAGTAATGGTTTATATAAAATGCTGCTGATTCTGGACTTGCTCATCCCAGCAACTTTTTAAAAATGAATTATTAAAAAAATTTTTAATTCCAATATAGTTAACATACAGTGTTGTATTAGTTTCAGGATACAATATAGTAATTCAGCAATTCTATACATTACTCGGTGCTTATCATAATAAATGTAGTCTTAATCTCCTTCACCTATTTCACCCATCCCCCCACCCACCTCCTCTGGTAACCATCAGTTTGTTCTCTATAGTTAAGAGTTTGTTTTTTGGTTTGTCTCTCTCTCTCTCTCTCTCTCTCTCTCTCTCTTTTTTTTTTTTTTTGTATATTTGTTTTGTTTCTTAAATTCCACATATGAGTGAAGTCATGGTCAGTCTGACTTATTTCACTTAATATTATACTCTCTAGATCCATCAATATTGCTGCAAGTGGCAAGATTTCATTCTTTTTTATGGCTGAGTTTTATATATATACAGCACATCTTCTTTATCCATTCAACTATTAATGGACACATGGATGCTTCCATAATTTGGCTATTTTTTAAGTTTATTTATTTATTTTTGAGAGACAGAGAGACAAGTGGGGGAGAGTCAGAAAGAGGGGGAGACAGAGAATCCCAAGCAGGCTCCATGCTGTCAGAGCAGAGCCTAATGTGGGACTCAAACCCATGAAACTGTGAGATCATGACCTGACCCTAAACCAAGAGTCAAACGCTTAACTAACTGAGCCACCCAGGTGCCCCATTTTGGATCTTTTAATTAATGTTGCAATAAACATAGGGGTGCATGTATCCATTTGAATTGGTGTTTTTTTACTCTTTGGCTAAATACCTAGGTGGAATTACTAGATCATATGGCAATTCTATTTTTAATTTTTTTGATGCACCTCCATACTGTTTTCCACAGTGGCCATACCAGTTTGCATTCCCACCAACAGTACACAAGGGTTCATTTTTTCCCCACATCTTCAGCAACACTTGTTGTTTCTTGTGCATTTTTTAAATCATTCTGACAGGTATGAGGTGGTATCTCATTGTGGTTTTGATCTGCATTTCCCTGATGATGAGTGATGCTGAGCATCTTTTCATGTGTCTGTCAGTCATCTGTGTGTCATCTTTGGAGAAATATTTGTTCATGTCTTCTCATTTTTTTAAAGTTTATTTATTTATTTTTGAGAGAGAGCACAAGCAGGGGAGGGGCAGAGATAGAGAGACACAGAATCCCAAGCAGGCTCCAGGCTCTGAGCTGTCAGTGCAGAGCCCGACGTGGGGCTCTAACTCACTAACCATGAGATCATGACTTGAGCCAAAGTCAGATGCTTAACCAACTGAGCCACCCAGCTGCCCCTCTTCTTCCCATTTAAAATTTTTTTTTAACATTTTGTTTTATTTTTTTGAGAGACAGAGGACGAGCAGGGTAGGGGCAGAGAGAGAGGGAGACACAGAATCCAAAGCAGGCTCCAGGCTCTGAGCTGTCAGCACAGAGTGCAATGCAGAACTCAAACCCACAAACACAAGATCATGACCTGAGCTGACGTCGGATGGTCAACCCACTGAGCCACCCAGGCACCCCTCTTCTTCCCATTTTTTCAATAGATTATTTGGGGGTGTTTTTGGTGTTGAGTTGTATGTTCTTTATATATTTTGGATACTAACTCTTTATTAGATATGTCATTTGCAAATGTCTTCTCCCATTCAGTAGGTTATTTTTAGTTTTATTGATTGTTTCCTTTGCTGTGCAATAGCTTTTTGTTTTTGTTTTGAAATTTTTTAATGTTTATTTATTTTTGAGACAGAGAGACAGAGCATGAGTGGGGGAGGGGCAGAGAGAGGGAGACACAGAATCTGAAGCAGGTTCCAGGCTCTGAGCTGTCAGCCAAGAGCCCAACATGGGACTCAAACTCACAAACCATGAGATCATGACCTGAGCTGAAGTTGGACGCTCAACCAGCTGAGCCACCCAGGTGCTCCAGTAGCTTTTTGCTTTGATTTAATACCAGTAGTTTATTTTGCTTTTGTTTCCCTTGCCTCAGGAGACATATCTAGAAAAATGTTGCTACAGTAGATGTCAGAGAAATTACTGCCTGTGTTTTCTTCTAGGATATTTATGGCTTCAGGTCTCACACTTAGGTCTTTAATCCATTTTGAATTTATTTTTGTGTATGGTATAAGAAAGTGGTCCAGTTTCAGTCTTTTGCATCTAGATGTACAGTTTTTCCAACTCCATTTGTTGAAGAGATGGTCTTTTTTCCCATTGCACATTCTTGCCTCCTTTGTCAAGGATTAGTTGACCATACAATTCTGGGTTTATTTCTGGCCTGTCTATTCTGTTTTGTGCCAGTACCATACTGTTTTGATTACTACAGCTTTCTAGTATATCTTGGAATCTGGGTTGTGATACCTCCAGTTTTCTTTTTCTTTTTCAAGATTACTTTGGCGATTTGCGGTCTTTCATGGCTCCATGCAAATTTTAGGATTATTTGTTCTAGTTTTGAAAAAAATGCTGTCAGTATTTTGATAGAGATTGCATTAAATATGTAGATTGCTTTGGGTAGTATTGACATTTTAGCAATATTGGTTCTCCAAATTCATGAGCATGGAATATCTTTACATTTGTTTCTGTCATCCTCAATTTCTTTCATTAGTGTTTTATAGTTTTCAGAGTACAGGACTTCCATCTCATTGGTAAAATTCATACCTAGGTATTTTATTTTGTGGGGTACAATTGTAAATGGGATTGTTTTCTGAATTTCTCTTTCTGCTGCTTCACTATTAGTGTATAGAAATGCAACATATTTCTATGTATTGATTTTGCATCCTGTGACCTTTATTGTAAGCTTCTTTGAACTCTTTTGGGAATAGGGCAGGGTGTGAATAGGTACATGTCCTGTCCATGCATTCGTGACTTGTGTGGATAACTCTACTAATCATCATTTAGGAAGTAGAAGCACAGTTGGAGGAAGTGAAGAAGAAATCAGAAAATGAAATCAAGCAGCTGGAAGAAGAGAAAGCAGCCCTAAATGTGAAGCTCCAGAATTCTCTGCTCGAGGTAAATCCTGAATTAATGCAGTGCTTGGCAGTGATGGTTCTGGGTGGGAGTCTTGGTTAACTGAGATGCCAGGAATCTCAGAAAACTGGCCCAACTTCTGTACGTTCAGCATCCTCAGCAGAAAGGAAAGGACTTCATCCTGACAAGAAATATGTCTCAGGAGGCATAAATTTAGCTGCAAGTAACAGAGAGCCTGATTTATGGAAGGTTAACAAAGAGGCGTTTAATGTCTCACATAAAAGAAGGAGGCAGGAGGCTTCTGGGGTTGATTCTGTGGCTAAATTATATCAGGCCTGGTACATCTGAGATTCCCATAGTCCTGCCTCCTCCTGGGCTCTGTCCTCACTTTCAGGAGTATTAGGTGCTTTGCCTTCATGGGCTCCTTCCTCTACTGGAAAAAATATCAAAAAGCATATTTTATGACTACATTGGTATGAAGATGAATATAGCCAAGCTGTATTTTTACCTTCTGACTTTAAAAGAAATTAAAGCATTGTCGTGGCTCCTAAAAGTATTGTGGGCCCTAGGCCCTGTGCCTTCTGTGTCTAATGGAGAAATTAGCTCAGATTCCCCCAGACTGGGAAAATGACTGTCACTGCTTCATTGTTGAACCCAAATTTACACCAAGAAATGGGGAGAGGCAGTGAAGACCAGGCCTGTCCACTTCATCAGGAAACCACCAGCCTCCACAGAGGGCTCCCACTGACTCTTCCTCCCACTGGTTATGTCTGCATCACGTGACCAGCCTGGGAAGCGAGAGTGGAGGCAGGGAAGGGAGAAAGGGGTAGAGAATGCCTGTAGACCAGCTGAACATCACAGTTTGCTTGGTAGGGAAGTCCACCTACCCAGACCACCCAGAAACCAAGTCAAAGTTTAAAAGACCTGTTGACCATGTTATGGTGGGGAAGAACTCTTGGGAGGGCCTGGAAACAGGCTTCATTCTTTTTTTTTTTTTTTAATGTTTATTTATTTTGAGAGAAAGAGCATGAGCAGGGGAGGGGAAGAGAGAGAGAGGGAGAGAGAGAGAGAACCCCAAGCAGGCTCCATGGTGTCAGCACAGAGCCCCATGCGAGGCTCAATCTCACAAACTGTGAGATCGTGACCTGAGTCGAAATCAGGAGTCGGATGTTTAACTGACTGAGCCACCCAGGTGCCCCCCGGCTTCGTTCTTGAGCCTAATTAGACCCTCAAAAAATGTAAAGAGGTTTCCTTACTTCCCCTGTCCTCCTTCACACATTCCAGATGAGCCCTGAGTCCACCGTCCCCTCAGGAGCCCACGAAATTGGTTCCTCAGCCCTCATCGAGCACTACGACCTCCTAGGGGGGTTTTGAGAATATAGAAGCCGTGTGCAAAATAGTCTGGATTGTTTAAGGATACCTCTAATGGAGTTCGGTCTGGAGACATGCATGGTGAGAGAAGAAAACCTGAACTGGTGGTTATTTCTAGAAGGGAGAGGGGGTGGTGGATCAGGGAGAAGCTCAGGGGCCTGCAGCGGTGTCTGTGATGTGTTCTCCCTTCAGCTGAGTGATGAAGGGAGAAAAACACATTCGGTTTTTCTATGCCACAAGTTATCATTTTTCTAAAAGGTGAACGTGCCAAGCCTTGAACTTGATATATCAGGGGCTCTGGAGGAGAGGTCCTGGTGGGAAGTCTCTGTTCCGGAGGCTTTGGTTCCACCTCAGCCCCAGGTGGCTGCACAGCAAAGATGCCCGTTTCGCTCTCACTCCTCTTTTCCTCCCTTGGATTGGAGTTATACTGCCAATCTTTACACCGGATCTGGACTACTCTGTGCTGAAGAACTTAGGGAGGCTTCAGCCCAGTTATCCTTCTGACATGGGACCCTGGGGTCACCACCTGATGATTTCCCCGAATGCCCCTCAGAACCCCTAAAAAAATGACAAGAGTGAGTTTCGTCAAGTGCTTCGTTTAGTTCAGGTACTACCTGAGCAGTTTCCATATATCAACTTTTAGTCCTCACAACTGCCACACAGTAGGTGCTGTTGTGATCTGTGGTTTACGGATGAGTTAACTGAGGCACAGAGATGGTAAGTCACTTCCTCAAAGTCACACAGGTAATGAGTAGTGGGTCTCAGATTCCAACCCAGGTTATGCGGCTCTGAAGACCCCACTCTTAACCGTTATGCTAACACTATGTGCAGCACAGTATGCCGTGTCTCTGATGCCCCAGGATCACTCAGGACATGAGTATCTGCAGAGGGCTGCTGTGACCCAGAGGCTGACCTTGACAAAGTGCCTGCCCGTCACCCTCCATTCCTTCCACAGCCTTGGTGGCGACATCATCTATTCACCCGCTTACCAAAGCGAGAAATGGAAGCGTCAGCCCTGACCTCCTCCTCTCCTGCTCCTCTGTCCTCACCTGTAGTCCCTGCCCTGCCCACCCTCACATCCACTCAGCTGTCAAGTCCTGTGTGTCCTACCACAGAAGGCTCTCAGTCCCCCTCCCCTGTCTTTATCAGCCCCCCAGGATGGCTCACCTAGGCTCTGTTTTTCTTTACCTCTTATAGACATTGTGTGAACAAGTGCATAGAACTCATTTGAGTATTTCATAAGCCTTAGCAAGATGTAGTGTAAGTAGTTGCATAATCTTCTTCTTCTTCTGTGATGTTGCCTGGAGTCTTGAAAGTCTTGGCCTGTATCTCCCTGCCTCTACCTTCTCCCTAGACTGGCTAATTCCAGAACTAGCATTCTAAACCCCAGATATGCTCAAGGCCCCACTCCTCCTTCTCCCAAATCTTTTAATCGCCATGTTTTTCATAATTTGGGCCTAACCTAACTCTCCACCACTACCCCCCAGGACTCTGTTTTCTCCCATCCACTCCTTCATGCTGAGCCCCTGACATGGAACTTTCCTCCAATTCTCACACACATCCTACCTTCCCTCTGCCATTGTACCTACTATTCCTACCACCTGGAATGTCCTTTCTCACCCCGGCCACGGATGGACTCCTATTCATCCTTCAGTGCCCATAAAGCTGCCCTGGACTCCCCTCGGCAGAGTTTATTGCTGTAAATTCTCTGCAGTAGTATGTGTCTCACAGTAATTGTTGTGAGGGTTAGAGGAGTTTATACTGTCAAATGCTTAGGTCTGTTCCTGGCACAGAGCAAACTCAGCATCAAAGGTACTGTTATTAGTTTGTCTTCTGAATGTTGCTGTGATTATAAACGTGTATCTGCCTCCTCCATAAGATGACAACTCCTAGAAAGCATGGGCTATATTTTATTCTCTTACCATCTTGCTCTCACTCTGTCCCTCTCCCTTATCTCCTCATACCTGGTATGATGCCTGAGGAGCACTAGCTTTCCTACAAAGATTTGTTAGCAACATCTGAGTTTCCTGTATGGTTCTAGGCCTTGTTCTTCCCAAAGTCTAGAGCAGAGAAGCCAGTCTGTTTAATTGAGACTCTACACTTAATTGGTTAATAATAATCATCATAATTAAGGCTCTACAATTTAATAGCACCTTCTGCCACTGTTTCATTTTATTGGTATAATTCTTTTTTTTAATATTTGTTTTGAGAGAAAGAGCAGGGGACGGGGAGAGAGGAAAGAGAGAATCCCAAGCAGGCTCTGTGCTGTCAGCACAGAGCCCGACATGGGGATTGATCTCACGAACAGTAAGATGACCTGAGCCGAATTCAAGAGTTGGCCACTTAACCAACTGAGCCTCCCAGGCACCCCTTATTGGTATAATTCTTAAATACTGTTCCTTTTCTTTACCAACTAACTTTTTAAAAAAAGAAATAGAGTGACCTTCCAGGAATGGTATGAAAGCCAGTGAAAACCACCCTGCAGCTCTAGTATAGGTGTATTTATATAAATAATTTAAAAGGAAGTATAGGCTCATCTATTCCAGGAAGACGAAGCAACTTGCCAATTAGAAATGCCCTTTCCAGAAGCACGTTTGGAATTTGTCTAATGGAGCACTGTCCCCAGAACTGATTGACCCAGGAGAATGGTTTCCCAGATTAATGACCCCATCAGGAGATGGGACTTTGTTTCCATTACCAAGCGTTTCTTTTCTTCCATTTTAGGTTTTAAGACTGGAAGAATTTATCCAACAGAATAAGGTACATCCCCGAAGAGGCAAAGAAAGGCCCCAGGAATTGGACAGCCAGCGCTGTAGTATTTTAGAGACCCAGGTAACCTCGTTTTTTCTGCTTTAATTAAGGATATTTCTCTTCTTTCAGCACTTTATCGTCCCCAGTGACACATGCTGGCATTAAGAGGGTCTTTTATTTCCCCCCTCAGAGCTGCCAAAATGCCTGGAAAATAAAAAATCACCACAAAATCCATTTGCACAAACCGTGAAGAAAATAGAGTTCCAAGTAATTATGCATGTGGTTTGAAAAAGAACAAGGCTTGTCAGATGAAACCTTCTCTCCCTCTCTGAGAGCAGCTTGCCTGGCAGATAGAAGGGCACTCACCAAGAGCTGGCCTCCTGTTCTGCCCAGCAGGAAGCATAGTAATAATGCTGTCTGGCCACCCCCCTCCGCCTCTGTGGTTTCAGTTACTCTCATACTAGCTCTTCCCCACGATGCTGCCCTTTCAGGGACTCTGCCCCAGGGCGGAAGCTGGTTCCTGTTTGTCCTCTGTCAGCTCACGATAAGCTATTTTATTTTCCTAGGGACGCCATGATGAATTACCACACACTTGGTGGCTTAAGCCACAGAAATGTGTTGTCTCACAGTTTTGGAAGGGAAATATCCCAAATCAAGGTGTCAGTAGGGTTGGTTCCTTCCTGAGGCTCTGAGGGAGAATCTCCTGCATGCCTCTCTACCAGCTTCTGATGGCTGCTGGCAACCTGTGGCACTTGTGGTTTGCAGATGCATCACTCCAAGCTCTGCCTCTGTCATCACGTGTGTCTATGTGTCTGGCTATGGAAGACCTTCTTCTAAGGACCTTCTTCTAAGGACACCGGTTGTTGGGTTTAGGGCCCACCCTAATGCAGTTTGACCTCATTTTAACTAACTACATCCACAAAATCTTATTTCCAAATAAGGTCACCTTAGTAGGTAATTGGGGCTAGGGCTTCAATATATCTCCCTGGGGGCACAATTTAATGCAAACCACAGGCACTCATTTAACATTTGTTGCATGATGTCAAAAACAGATAATTCCTGTGAAGTTAGTGTTTGAGCGCCCTGGCTTGGATGATCCTCTTGCTTCAGCTTTCCTAGTATTAACCTTCACATCTGGAGCCATGAAAAGTCCACCACTGTAAAATTTTACTTATTACTGCCCTAAATTTTCAGTCCGCTTCATACTCCATGTGGGAAAACGCATGTGGGTCTGAATCTCATTGTTTCACCCTCACCCATCTCTTATTCATCACATCCGTGTGCCTGAGTGTCTACAGAAACAGGCAGTTTCTCTTCCTCGACCTCAGACTTCCAGAGCTTGAGCCCTGATCCTGCCAACAGTCCCCTGGCTTGCCCCACTGGGATTGCTCATACTTAACCATGTATTCATCAGGGTAAAAATGAGCCTAAAATCTGGTGGATAAGGACTTGAATAACAACATTTGTATGGGACCTGGTCAGTTCTAGAGCACGGTCCCCATCTATGACTTCATTGGAGTTTTACAACAACCCTGTAATGTACTCATTTTACAGAGGAAGAAACTGAATGACAGAGCAGTTGGGTGACTTGCCCATGGTCAGAGGCATCCAAGCAGCCAGGACAGAACAGAACTACTTGTCTATGGTTCTGATCCTCTACTCTTCTTGTGAAAGTATCAACACATGCCCAGACGCCTCCCAGATAAAACTGACCTCAACTCTGTCTTGGGGTTGAGAAGAGCGGCAAGGATTCCCTGTGTTTCCTTTCCTGACACCCAGAGACTGGGGGGAATCCTTGAGCAGCCCTCATTGCTCCCACATAAGCCTGTAGGAGAAAGCTGAAGGCACCTTCATCCGTAGGGCTGGTCCTTCCTGATCTGGGGCTACCCATCCTTTCTGATGATGTCTTCCTGAGAAGTAGGCAGATATTTTCATTCTCCCGCAGTTTCTCAAGAACCAGCCTCACGAGCGAGCCTTCTGTTGGAAGAACTGCTAGCCCCAGGGACAGCTGAACTTCCCGCCAGCACACTGTGCAGTTTCTCAGAAAGACTCTTCCTCAAATATTTGAATATCTCTCAGCTCCTCACACTGACTGTGGCAGGGAGATCAGATGGAGTTGGCTGGGATCCTGAGTGAGGAGATTCCAGTGAAAATAAGGTTGATAAGCTCAGGAATATTGTGCATTGGCTGCATTTTCAGGGGACAATACACAAACATAGAAATTCTAGGTATGTTCCAGGACTGATGAATAAGGGCCAGAGCTGGTATGGCAGCTCAGGGTTTCTCTGCCTGATCCCCAGTCACTACCCACCAAGTGCCAATAGCATCTCCCCAATAAAAATGTCTCAGCCAAAAATGTCTCCAGATGTCATCAAGAGTTTCTTAGGGACAAAATTGCCCCCAGTTGAGAACCACTGATGTAGCTAAGAGCCCTGAAGAAGTTCAAAATCCAAGTGCATGTTGACAACCATGAATTGGTTCACCATGAAACTTGGCTCTCCTACCACCCTCCTTGGTCTAGAACATTGTCCCTTATGAACCCAGTTTCTAGAGAGTGGTATGTATCTCTCCTACGTAGAATTGCCCATGGAACCTTGAAGAATACCAGTTCCATTTGGTTCAACTCTGCATGCACATTATTCATTCATTCCCCAGTCATTTGTGGAATAGCTAGGAGGTATCAGCCTCTGAGCTAGATGCTAGAGGAGAGAAAGATTCATAAATCAACAGTGTTAAGACTATGTGGACATTTAGAAATAGAATTAAACTTCTATTTAAATTTAATTTAAATTAAATTAAACTATGTTTTCTATTAAGCAACTATTATATACTTTACAGGTAGAGTTTGTTCTTTTAACTTGTTTTCTTTTCAAATAATCAATCCATGTTTGTGGCACAGAATTTAAAAGGTATATAAAGGCATACTATGAAAAGGATCCCTCCTCCCCCCAGTTCCCTATCTTGTCTATCTGCTTGTCTATCTGCTCAGAGCTATACTGTGCGTATGCAAGCATAATTATGAATATATTATTTTTTCTACAAATGATAGCATACTGCCTTGTGCTCTACTTTTTGTACCTTAAAATTTCATAGAGAAAATTTAAGGAGATTGTAACACGGCAGTAAACCTCCATATCAACCTCATTTTTTAAAAAAGAAAAACCGTAATATATTTAACCTTTCCCTTATGATAGATATTTTGGTTGGTTTTTCCCTTACAGGGACTACTTCACTGGATAGCTCTGTAGTGGGATATAGTGTAGTATAGTGGTTAGGAAAGCTCACCCCTGAACCAGATGCTTGGGCTCTTACTGGCTAGAGAATCTCAGACAAATGATTTAGTCTCTTTGCTTAAGCTTCTTCATCCGTAAAATGGGGCAATGATACCATCTATCTCAGAGGGCTTTTGTGAGAACTAAATGAATTAATATATGTACAGTGTCAGAAAGTACCCAGCATGTGGAAATGCTCAGTAGGTGCCAACTCATGATTGCAGAACTTTCTGGCTCCAGTGGCATGTGATTTTTTAACTTTGATAGTTATGCCACATTGCCTTCCATTGATGATGTCCCATGGCACACTCCCAATGGCAGCTCATGTGAGTGCCTGTTTCCCCACAACTTGGCCAACACAGCACATTACAAAACTTTCTGAACATGACCAGTAAGAGAAAATTTAGAATTTAGTTAAAATATTTTTGACAAGCCAACTATATGCCAGCCAAGGGAGTCGAAGCTTTGCTCAGGCTCTAGAGAGACAAAGTCCTAGAGATTCTCTGAGGCTGGTGCAGAGAATATGTTAGTGGCCCTCTGCTGTGCAGTGATAGCTTTCACTACACAGGAACCCGCAAGGGGCAGAGTCTTGAAGAGAAGGCTCAGAGGGGATTGAACCATCTGGCTGGTCATCCAGAGGTGGAAACAGGGACAGCACGCCACTTCCCCAAAGATATTCTTGCTGAACTGGGGGCTATAAAATTTAAGTTTGTTCAAGACTCAGGCATTCTGGGGCGCCTGGGTGGCTCAGTCGGTTAAGCGTCCGACTTCAGCTCAGGTCACGATCTCGCGATCCGTGAGTTCGAGCCCCGCGTCGGGCTCTGGGCTGATGGCTCAGAGCCTGGAGCCTGCTTCCGATTCTGTGTCTCCCTCTCTCTCTGCCCCTGCCCCGTTCATGCTCTCTCTGTCTCAAAAAAATAAAACGTTAAAAAAAAAAAAAAGACTCAGGCATTCTGGGGTGTCTGGCTGGCTCAGTAGGTTAAGCATCTGAGAATTCAGCTCAGGTCATGGTCTTGTAGTTCATGAGTTCGAGCTGCGCATTGGACTCTGCACTGGTGGTGCGGAGCCTCCTTGATATTCTCTCTCCCTCCCTCTCTTTCTCTCTCTCTCTCTGCCCCTTCCCTACTTGAATGTGTTCTCTCTCAAAATAAATAAATAAACTTAAAAAAAATATTCAGGAGTTTTAGTTTAGGCCATTGACTCTTCTGCCAAAGCAGTGCAGAGAGTCAAGAAGATATAAATAATAACGCCAATTGAGAATCGAGCTGTTTCCACTCCCAGAACATGCAGAGGGAGGGTTGCCAAGCCTGGGTGTGGCTCTGTCCTTGGGACAGTTAGCTGGGACTCTGCTGAAACTTTTGTCCTTGTCTCTCATGTCAAGTCTCTTTGATTCTCTTAGATTCATAGTTTTATTCTCTGGGTTTCAGAAAGCCATGTCAGTCTTGCTAATTCTGAAGGAAAACTTTCTTTTTTTTCTGGAAGACTCCTCTGTTGCCTGGGTCACAGTGAACTAGGGAAGATAAGGGAGAACTTTTCATATTCTTGTGCCTATACCTCTCCAGAAGAGAAAGGAGAGTCATTTGTGGTAATTATTATTCAAGCCTTTTTTGCCTCAACAAATATTTCTGTGTAGTGTCTGTGCAGGGCAGGGGGGCTGGATGCTGGGGTAAATGAGATCCTCAGAGAGTTGGTCCTCAGAGAGTTCCATTGCAAGTGGGGGAAATAAATTTTTATTTAAATAATAACCCGGTATGAGAAATACTGTAATAATGGCAGGAAGATTCTTTGAAGCCAATATGGGAGAGGCAGGTTTCTGCCAAGGGGAGTCCAGGAAGGTTCCACAGAGGAGTGACATCTGCTGCCATCTGCCTGGACACTGAAAGTTGACGATGACTTCATCGGCAAAGGGAAGGACCACAGTGAAAGGTCCCAAGTCGAAATCGCCAAGACTGTTAGGAAGGGAGATGAGGGGTACTCCAACACTTTCCCAGGCTTGAGAAGTGTCCCCTGGTCACAGGAGGCCCTGTGCACTTTGCCGGGTAGCTGTCACCAAGTACCATAACTGGATCATATGAATCCAAGGGTGTCAGCTGTCCTGAGGGCGGGCAGACAAATAATCACTAAGCCCTTGAACAACTGCAGTGTCTCTGTGTGATGTGAGTAGAGGGGTCTGGTTCTATCTGACATGGAACAGGCAGGCTGCCCCGAAGAGTCACTCTGTGGAGAGATTCCTGGCCGAGAATCAGACTGAGATCTGCTGATCCTGGGAAGACAGCATAGGGAGGGCAACAGCTCCTGTCTGAGATTAGGACATGGATTCCACCCCAGCTGTACCCTAGACCTACTTGGGGACCTCAGGCAAATCCACAAACCTGAGATCAATTTCCTTATTAATCTGATAAGGCCCTGACTATGTGCCAAGAACTTAGTGCTTTACACGGTCACACAACAACCCTAAAAGACAAGTGTCATTATTATGTTCATTCTGCAGGTAGGGAAACTGAGGCCCAAAGAGTAGCATCAGGGCCCATGATATCATTCCATACTGCTTCTCATTAGTAAAATGGTGGCTATAATCCCTGCTTGGCTCCACACCCCAGGGACTTTTGGTAATGAACAGAAGAATGTGTATGAAGGCGCTTTTCAAAACTGTTCAAGATTCTATAAATGTAAGGTGACTTTATAGTATCTATTACAGTCCCCTGTAATCATTTCAGCAAAACCCCATTGCATTAGGTGTTCTATTTTAAGATGTACATAATGCTACTTTTGAAAGATTGTCAACTGAACTTGAGGATGACTTTGAATATTCCCTGCCAGGAGATTTCCTGGGCGTGGGTGTTCCTTTAAAATAGAAACAATCCAGAAGAGGTTAGCTGCCTGGAAGATGAAAGATGAAGACCTAATGTGAACACAAGTTTAAAATAACCAGCTATTTGCTTGGGAGGAGTTGGGAGGAGACTTTTATGATGGATGGTTGCAGAAGAAGCAGAACTATTTATTTTTCTGTGCATACCTTATGCCCAGGCCACTTTGGCTCTGGATAGAGAGTGCTGGACTGAACTGGAGCCTGATGGGGAAACCAGGAGTGTGAATTAGGGTTGGATAACTTAGAATACACCAGGAGTGGCTCAGAGTCCTTCCTGGGAGGAACTCACTGAGACCCTAGGCAGATAACCAGGAAACGGGCAGCTGGAGAGTCTGCTCTATTTGAAGGTCAGAGAAGAACACACCATTGACATGAGTGGTGGTGGGCTTGAAAGCATTCATTCAGCCAACTGGTGATGTCCATGGTCATATCCATTTGTGAAATATTCCAATGGCACCCTAGTGCCTTTTGAATGATGTACTTTGACTTCAAATGCCAGGCGCACAGATAGGGGGAGAGAGGGGGGAAATATTTTTGACATTCATATGGTCTATTGGTCCACACCCCACCTCCCCACACCCCGCTACACCAAAAGTTTGCTGAAATCAAGAACTATGTGTTCTTAATCTTTACCCTTTCCAGTACTTAATGTATCTGCCTGTGGCAGATGTTTAGCACCATCTCATACACAAATTGATACATGACATGACAACTGAATGAAGGGAATTAAGGGTACCATTTTGGGTCCTGATAGTTAAAGGTTGGATTAGGAACCCCATACAAAATTTGCCTTGGCTGGAGGATGATTTAGAAGAACACTGGGGTCCTTCTCCAATTACATGTGGAGGAAGAGGAGGATTCACCTTCCTCTTTAGGAAGGATGTCCCTGTCTCTGGCCCTAGGGGATGGAAAAAAAGCGAATAGACAGAAAGGATTACTGAGTTCACCTCCCTGTTGATTAGGAAAACAGCTTTCATCTGTCAGGTTGATTTTGAGCATCTGTTTCACAGACAGTTCTCATATCACATTTGTACAATGTGGTTTGAACTCATACCCAGTTAAGTCCCAGTGCTGGCACCTGGCAATCTTCCCAACATGGTGATCACATGGAATCATGGCAGGGAGTGGGACAATCCAGGAGTACAGTCCTCATGCCACCCTCCAGGCTATGTGACCTGAGGCAAGTAGCTGGACTACTTCTCTGACCTCACATCCCCATCTGTAATGTAAGGATGGCAGTGTCTTTCCTGCCCACCTTACAGAGCCATAGGCATCCATCAGTTAATGTATGGAAATAGAAAAATGTGATGCAGCTGGGAGCCGTTGCTGTCATCTGGGTGCATCATCAGCTCTTTATAGCGTTTTCCATTCTCCCCTGTTTCTGGACTCCTGCCCAGGATGCCTTTAAATATATCAGTTGTTGATAAGGTGGCCCAGAAATTACATCCTGCGCATTCCCTTTCATGATCTTCACAATGGCTCAGTACATTTGAAATTCTTTTTCATCTCTATAATAACTTTCGTGAGATATTTGTTCATTATTCATATTGCTTTAAGTTTCTTCTTTTTCCCTTGATCAGGCTTCATGTGTCTTTTCAAAAAGTCACCTCTCAGATGTGTTGGCTGGATCTCTTCTTTTCTATGTCGTTAATTTTGTCTTTCATATCTCTTTCCTTCTACTGACATGGGGTTTATTATGTTATTCTTTTTCTAACCTCTTGAATGTTTTCTAACAAATACATTTAAGGCTGTAAATTTCCCTGTAAAAATGTATGTCTTTAGCTGTATCCCATAGTTTACTTTTTAAAACTTACTTTCTTGTTGCTTTCTAATTTTATTGCGTTGTTATCAGATCACGTGGTTTGTAGAACGTCAACACTCGGAACCATGGTGAGATTTCCGTGTAGACTGCTGTGGGGTCATTTTTAAAAGTAACCAATGTGGGGGCGCCTGGGTGGCGCAGTCGGTTAAGCGTCGGACTTCAGCCGGGTCTCGATCTCGCGGTCCGTGAGTTCGAGCTCCGCGTCAGGCTCTGGGCTGATGGCTCGGAGCCTGGAGCCTGTTTCCGATTCTGTGTCTCCCTCTCTCTCTGCCCCTCCCCCGTTCATGCTCTGTCTCTCTCTGTCCCAAAAATAAATAAAAAAACGTTGAAAAAAAATTTAAAAAAAAAAATAAAAGTAACCAATGTGATAGAAAAAAACCTATATTCTCATTTTAGTAACTTAAGTATACAGTTGACCCGTGGACAGTGTAGGGGTTAGAGATGTCAACTGCCCCACATGGTCAAAAATCCACGTGTAACTTTTAACTTCCCCCCAAATGTAACTATCAATGACCCACTATTTACCAAGAAGCTTTACCAATATCATAAACAGTTGATTAACACATATTTTAAAATAAGCTACAGGAAAGAAAACGTTATTAAGAAAATCATAAGGAAGAGAAAATACATTTATAATACTGTACTAGATTGTGCTGAAAAAAAAAATCCACGGATAAGTGGACCCTCACAGTTCAAATCTGTGTTGTTCAGGCGTTGACTATATGTTTGAATTGTAGCTCTATGCTATGTTCACTGTATGATCTTAGGGAACTTATGTATTCTTTCTTGCTTCAGTTTCATCACCTTTAAAATGGGATGATACTGCCCATCTTATAGTTGAGGGCCTGGCAGCATGTAGCACCATGTAAATGTTAGCACTGATTAGTATTTCTTTTTTAGCTATTATGTTTGGGTTACTAACTTTGTTGTTCAAATATTCTATATCCTAGTTCATTTTGTCTACTTAATATATCAGTTTCTGAGAGGTGGTTATTAGATTCTCCCATTACAGTTACAAATTTGCCCATTTCTCCATACAGTTCTGAACATTTTGCCTTATGTTTTCAGGTTTGATTGTCAGATGCCTACAGGTTCATTATTAGAGAGTTTTAGTGAACAATTCTTTTTACCAGGATAGATACCATGTTGAATTTAGCCAGTTCATGTTTATCATGCTTACTGATACCATTAAGATTATTTCTGTCAATTTATTTTGTGCTTTCTATTTATCAACATTTCCTGATAACCTTCAGTTTTCCTTTAGAAACTTGGACTAATTAACTTTATCATTATTTATGTACTTATATTGTAGTATTATATTATTCTGATTTATTGTTGCTATTCCACATTTACTGCGTAATTTTCCTTGGATTATATCGAACATGTATTTATAACAGGTGTCTCAAAAAGCTGTTTTGCTTAGACTGTGATATTAGCTCCTGGCCTTTGTAGGAATTAGATATCCAAGATCCTTCTAATGCCCCAGATACCTCATAGCGGGAGGCGAAGGTGGGTCTTTTAGCTTACAGTCCACATGGAGGTTGTAAGCTGGTCAATGACAACATTTTTGAAAGTGCACAGCCAGGAACCAAACTCACTGGGCCCTGCAACTAATGGCATGTCAGCCAGCTGGAATTTAGTATCCCGTTACACACAATAAAGAAAAAAGATTCAGGCAAAGGAAAATGGCCATGCAGAATGTTCTCAGTTATTGGCTGTGGGATTTATAACATTTTAAAAACTGTATATGGGATTACTTTTACCTTCTAGGATGGGAGACAGAGAACACTCCTATAACTAACGCAAAGCAGAAAAACTATTTTCTGTTTTATTTATTGCCGTGTCTCTGGAATAGTGTTCGTCACCTAGTAAATGACCCATAAATATTTGTGAGCAATTTACAGTAGCAAAAAAGAAAAAAATTTTTATGGGAACTTCAAGAGCAGAGGGTATAATTGCAGCAAAAGAGATTGTGAAGGCTTCATGGAGGAAGTGGCTGTTGAGTGGGGCTTTGGAAGGATAAGCATGATCTAGAGATTAAAGAAACAGGTACTAGAAGTGATAGAAAATATGGGATTCATTTTAGGAAACAACGTGGCATGACTGTGGGAGACATTCTATATTCCACTGTTGCATCTGCGCCCGGTGTTGGGCTTAAAGAGGGCCTACAGCAGGGCGGACAGTCAGAAGGACAGAAGGACAGATGTGGAATGGGGAAGACCAAGGACGAATACAGCCCAGGAGGCTGAGCTGAAATGGTATCAGTTTCTGAGGCCGATGAGCCTCCAGCTCTGATGATTTTGGTGACCTGTAGGAGAATCCGGCATCCTTCATCATAGGGCTAAACATGCCCTGGGCCCAGGGTGTGAGAAGCCTATGGACGGTCTGGTGAGAGGTAGAGGAGCCGAGAGCCCCAAGCAGCCCAGGCCAACCAGCCGAGCCAGCAGATCAGCGACAATGTGCACCTACATCAAGCATCCAAGCATGAAAAGAAGCAGGCTGCTCCTTCACGCCCGTATTCCAGGTCTTAAGCAAAGTCACATGGACCAGAATTATGCAGGGAAGGAAAACCTGGAAAAGGTAGTTTGGGCTTAGCTAAGGACCCAGACAGGGTTTTGAAAGTTTGGGTGTGGGAGGCAGAGGGAACTCTTACTCTCCAATGGGCCACCACCTCTGGGCACCCCTGAACACGCCCACCCAGGTAGAGATGGGCAGGGGTTCCCTGAGGGCCACTTCCACCCTGATTCTCTGGAAATGAAGGGTCCAGGATCGCATGGTATCTGCTATGTTTAGAGGAAACACAAATGATTCAAACAGAACTTGGAACTTAAGAATCATAAAGGCACAAAGGGCCCCTGAGTAGCACTGGAAAACACCCGAACTCTGGGCCATGGGATGTAGTGGGAGTGTGGGGCAGGTGTGGAAGAAAATGGCCTTCCTGCTATCCTCTAGTGGCCCGTGATTTGTTTCGGTTTATTCATATAGTGTGTACTGAATGTTTTGCATGTGCCACACACTGTTCCAGGAACCAAGGAAAGGAGCGTGAACAGAGCAGAGTCCCTGCCGCCCTGGAGCTTACCTTCCAGAAAGGGAAACCGAAGAAAAAAGTAGACAAGTAATTAACATGAGGCCATGATTTGCACTTTGAGGAAGTTATAGAGCAAGGTGGGAGACAGAAAGGGAGAGGGGGTGGTATTTTAGAGAAGGTGATCAGAGAACAATAATCTTGGGAAATATTAATTTGAGTATTCATTCTATTTCAAGGACTTTACATTTATTGGTTTATTTAATCCTCATGACAACCTAAATAGTTTTTCTATTTAGTATTAGATATTAGATAGTATTACTATCATTATTAATACAGAGAACTGGGATTTAAACATAGGTATCTGGTACCAGAGCCCAGAATTTAAACCAGGGAAAGTCTCTCTGTTGTGATGAGTGAAGTGAAGGAGCAAGGCATGCCAATATCTTAGGAAAGAGCATTGTGGGTGGTGGAACAGTCTGTGCAAATGCCCTGAGGCAAGTGCATGCTTGTTGTTTAGGGAGGATGAGACCAAGAGTTCAGATTGGGACATGTTGCAGTTTGAGAAGCTTGTTAAGCATCCGAGAGATATCTAGGATATCTCTTGGAGATAAGCATCCAAGAGATATTTGGAGGACAATTGGATATCCAAGTCCAGACTTCAGGGGAAAGCTTGGAAATAGATTAAATTTCTTTGTCATCAGTATTCTTGGAACTAGATGAGATTCTGGGGAGTGAGAGAGAGAAGTCCAAGGACTAAGGTGTGGAGCAGAAGAACAGGTGGCTTGAGCAGAAGAGACTAAGAAGGAGCAGCTGGCAAGGGAGGAGGACAGAGGGCCGCATGCAGAAGGGAGCGACCAGATATTTCCAGTTCTGCAGGGACTGGAAATGGCCCAAGGAGTGGCCATTGAGTTTGGCAGCACAGAGGTCATCATTGGCCTTGACATTGGTGACTTTTAAACACTTTTTTAATGTTTATTTATTTTTGAGAGAGAAAGAGAGACAGAGCATGAGTGGGGGAGGGGTGGAGAGAGAGGGAGACACAGAATCCGAAGCAGGCTCCAGGCTCCAAGCTCCAAGCTGTCAGCACAGAGCCTGACGCGGGGCTTGAACCCACGGGCCTTGAGATCGTGACTTGAGCCAAAGTCGAACACTTAACCGACTGAGCCAACCAGGCGCCCTGACATTAGCGACCTTTGATAGACATTGCAGTACCTGGAAATACAACCAAAGCAATTTCATGTCAGGTTGAGAGGGAATGGGAGCCCCAGGCCCCATCCTCCAGCCTCTGTTCTGCCCCTTGCAAACCCTGAGGGTCCCAGGGACATGTCCCAGGGTCTCTGGAGCACAAGCTGAAAACCACAGATGTAAGCAACCTGTTTGTTTCACAGCTGATGAAGCTTTTGTCCAGAAAAGGGAGAAGGAGGCTGGCTCAAGGCCATACAAGTAGTTAGCGGAACCCCAGGTTACAATTTATCATTATTTAATGAGATTTGCCCATAAAGAAATCTGTTCCTAGCTTGTCTTATAATAGTGTGTTCCATAGACACTGGTTACTATGACAAATAGAAAAATCAAAATAAAAAAGTCTTTTTCACCTTTTATGTCTTTGGAAAGGGGAGAATGCTAACACGAACAAATTAGATTCACAGAAAAGTCTGAGGCCTCAGTGATCATTCCTGGTTTCCACATTCTCCTCCTACCACACCTTGTGTCTCAACACGTACGGTCATTCAGAGAGTCCCATGTTCTCCGATCCTATGTAATGAGATGTCACAGGCTGCCACCTTAAAACAGGTATCATGATAATAGCAGTTGTTCACACTGATCAGTAAGCTTTGCTGGCAGTGTTCTCTGATCCCCACAGCAGCCCCAGGGTCGGACCGCCTGATTGTATGTCCCATTTCTGCCACTCACTGATGGTGGGACCCTGGACAGGTTACTGATTGTCTCTGAGCTTCAGTTTCATCAGCTATGTGAAATGCTTGGTCAGCTCAAAGACAGGACAAGGGGACAAGGGCTGCTGCTAAACCAGGCACTGTGCTGGGCACTGAATCAAACCAGGCTGTGCACCGATCGTGGATCGCTGGGGGCCCTTTCTCCTCCACTCTCTGGTTTGATAAGCCACAGGCTGAATCAGGGAAGTGTACTTAGTCTCATCTTGCAACTGTTTTTGCCTTAGGATCCATGCTCAAAGCTGAATAAACCTCAGACCCCACCCAAAGGAGAAGAGTACCAGGACAAGTTAGCAGCTGAAGAAGGAACCAGCAGTGATGAAGAAGAAAGGTACAGGAGGCCATACAGGCTTGCAAGTGCTCCAATGAATGAGAACTCAGATTTGGAAGGACTCATTCATTCATCCATCCATTCATTCATTCCTCAAGTATTTATCACTGCCCTTTACATCATGTCCTCAGTGCAGCTTTGGGTTTTACACAATTTATCTTATTTAATTGTTATACCAACCTGGAGAGTCCATTTATATATTAAGAACCTGAGACTCAGAGAGGTTAGTAAGCCTGTCTAAAACTCAGACCTGGACTAGCCTCAAACCTCTATTCCTTATTCTTCCAAGTTTTTTTAAACTAGGGGAGATATGGGGACTCTGTCACCAATGGGAAACCCCCATCTCTATCACCTATATTAGTCAGCTTTAGCTGCTGTAACAAACATCCCCAAAATATCAGTGATTTTTAACTCATAGGTCAACTATGTATAATCTTGGCTCCTGGCTGAGGGTCCCATGTTATTGCCTGCCCCAAACCTTGGGTAGAGTTCAAGTCTCATCCACATGCTTTATCATTCTGGGACCAAGACTGAAATATTAGCCCCTATCTAGGGCATGTTGTTGTCATGGTAAAGGGAAGAATCTCAAAACAGCTGATGAAAATATGCAGTGGCTTTTAAAGCCCACACTCAGAACTGCATTCTCTCATTTCTATTCGTATTCCACTGGCCAAAGCAAGTCACATGACCCAAACTATCACTGGACAGAGAATATGCTGTCCACATGCCTTATAGTCAGCTCTGGCTGCTATAACAAAACTCCACAGATCAGGTGGCCTAAACAACAGAAATTTGTCTCTCATAGTTCTGGAGGCTGGGAAGTCCAAGGTCAAGGTGCTGGTCCTGGAGAACTCTGCTCTGGCTTGCAGGTGGCCATTTTCTTTCTGTGTCCTCACATGGTGAGCAAGGTTGAGGAAGGAGGGTTAGAGGAGAGAGAGGGTGGGAGAGGAGAGGTCTCTCTCATGTCTTTTGTTTTAAGGGCATTAATCTCACCACGACCAGCTCCACCCTCATGACCTAATCACCTTCCAAAACCCCCATCTCCTGACACCATCACATTGGGCAATAGACCCTCTGTCCCCTTCTCTCTCTGCCCCTCCCCCCTCACGTTCTCTCTCTCTCTCTCTCTCTCTCTCTCAAAAATAAATACTTAAAAAAGGATTAACCTGGGGCGCCTGGGTGGCTCATTTGGTTGAGCGTCCAACTTTGGCTCAGGTCATGATCTCACAGTTTGTGGGTTCAAGCCCCGCGTCAGGCTCTGCGCTGACTGCTTGCTCAGAGCCTGGAGCCTGCTTCAGATTCTGTGTCTCCTTCCCTCTCTGCCCCTCCCCTGCTCATGCTTTGTTTCACTCTGTTTCTCAAAAATAAATAAAATGTAAAAAAATAAAAAATAAAAAAAATTTTAAAAAGGATTAACCTATCTAATTATTATGTAAATACTATTTTTGAAGTACCTCACTTGAAAGATGAGGAAAATAGAGGAAAGGGAGGTAACTTAACAGGGAGGTTATTGTCTCCCAAGGTAGACAGTAGGATTGGATGAGTGTCTCTGACTTCAGAATCACGGTTTTAGCCACATCTCACTTTAGGGCAGCTAAATTGAGTGTGTGTAAAACCAAGAGCCACAGGCCTTCCACCTCTCCAGGGTCACTTGATCCACTAATAGTAATAAGAACTGAAACTTCCACTTCCAGCCATGGGCTTCCAGTCTGGTACTAGTTACTCTTTCTGGAAACAGCTATAAAACTGGAGAAAACAGGGGCCCCTGGCTGGCTCAGTCAGTTGAGCATCTGACTTCAGCTCAGGTCATGATCTCACGGCTCAAGGGTTCAAGCCCTGCGTTGGGCTCTGTGCTGACAGCTCAGAGCCTGGAGTCTGCTTTGAATTCTGTGTCTCCCTCTCTCTCTGCCCTTCCCCTGCTCAGGCTCTGTCTCTCGCTCTCAAAAATAAATAAACGTTAGAAAAAAAATTTTTTTAACTGGAGAAAACATGAATGCATGCTTGAGTAATGGGACAACATGCAGGGAAGGTTTGTCTTCTTGAGAAGGGAACTGTAGATCCAAGCCCACAACCACCCCCTCTTGCCCCTGCTCTTCTGCCTGTGGGGAGATGCCAGCTGCGGCGGGGGGAGGTGAAGTCAAGCTGAGCTGAGAAGGCAGACAGCCGGGCTCAGGGCAGCTAAGGCGGCTGGAATTTATAAGGCAGGGTATCAGAGGAGATGGTCCTGTGGGGGGCAGGAAGGGCAGAGATCTGTTAAGAGGACTTTCCACAGGTCCTCGGCCAAGGGCTTCAGAGAACATCTACAAGATGAGACCCCCACGGGGCCCAGATGTGTGCCTGCTGCCGTGGCACTGAGAAAATGCGAATACCGGAGGCGGTGCTGAGCTGGGAGGTGGTTCCGTCCCAAGCACTATGGGCCTTCGGTGGAGACGTCGTGGAGGTCATATTTTGGGGGTATGAAGGCTGTGAAGAAGAGACAGTTATAATCAGGGAACCAATAGGGAACTCAGCCGACGAATGAAAACCTTGAAACAAAAGGAAATTCTGAAGCTGTAAAGTATAGTGTTCAAAATGAAAATCTCACGAGTGTGTATAATAGCAAATTGGAGACCATGGAAGAAAAGTTAATCACTTAAAGACAGATGAATAGAAACTACCTTATCCAGAGAATGAAGAAGAAGAAAGAAAAAAAAAAAAACATTTTTAAGGAAGAGATCCTTAGTGACCTGTGGGACAAAATCAGATGGTCTAACTTGCATGTAGTTGGGGCCCAGGAGGAAGAAGAGAAAGAAAATGGATCAGGAAAAAATATTTTAAAAAATAGTGGCTGAATATTCTCCCAGAGTGATGAGGAATGTCAACTTACATATTCAGGGGGCACAGCAAACGGCCAGCAGGCTGAATCCAAAGACAGTGTCACAGATACATCCTAGAAATCCCTAGATACATCACAGAAAAGCTGCCAAAATGAATATACCCCCCAAAATCTTAAAAGTAGCCAGCCTTTGAAAAGACATTACAAATATAGGGGACACTTAAATGCTCATGAGTACTAATGACAACAAACTTCTCTTTGGCCTTCCAGCCTTACTCTCTTTCTGCATTCCAAAAAAAGCACTTGAACACTATCATTAAAGTACTAAAAGGAAAAATAAAAACAAAAACAACCTGTCAACTCCAAATTCTAAATCCAGTGAAAATATCCTTCAAAAATGAGAGTGAAACAAAAACATATTCGGGCACACAAAAGCTAAGAGAATTTTTCACCATCCAACTTTCAGTATGATAAATGCTAATGGAATTTATTTAAGCCAAAAGGAAGTGACTGGATTTAAACTTGGATCTAGAGGAGAAAATGAAGAACAACAGAAATGGTAAACATTTAGGTAAAAGTCTATTGTTTTACTTTCTTTCCATTTCTTTAAAACACATCTAACTGCTTAAGAAGGAGCATGATGATAATGATATTACCATTTTACTGTGGGATTCATAATGTATGTTACTGACAATATATGACTACATTAGCACAAAGGACAGGGATAGGCTTTTTTTTTTCATTTTTTTGTTTGCTCTCACTTCTTTTTTAATAGCAGTATAGTTGACAGGCATGTTACATTAGCACAACACAGTTATCCCAAAACTCTATGCATTATGCTATGCTTTCCACAAGTGTAGCTACCATCTGTCACCATGCAACACTGTTACAATACCATTGACTGTGTCCCCTGGGCTGTGCCTTTCAACCCCATGACTTCTTCATTCCACAGCTGGAAGCCTGAGTCTCCCTCTGCCCTTCACCTGTTTGCCCAATCTCCCCACCTCCTCCCCTCTGGAAACCATCAGCTTGTTCTCTGTATTTATGGGTCTGTTTTCTGCTTTTTAAAAAATTTGTTTGTTCATTTGCTTTGTTTTTTAGATTCCACATATAAATGAAATAATTTGGTATTTGTTGTTCTTTGTCTGACTTATTTCACTTAGCATAATACACTCTAGGTCTTTCCACATTGTCACGCATGGCAAGATCTCATTCCTTTTTATAGCTGAGTGATATTCCATTATATATGTATATAATGTACCATAATATACATACACACATTATCTTTATATACATATATATCCATCCATCCCATGTTTTCTTTATCCATTCATCTATGGATGGACTCTTGGGCTGCTAGGATTAATGGAATTATATTGTTGTAAGAGACTTATGTGTTACATCAAGAGGTACCTTTTTTTTTTTTTTTAATGTTTTCATTTACTTTTTTGAGACAGAGACAGAGCATGAGCAGGGGAGGGGCAGAGAGAGAGGGAGACACAGAATCCGAAGCAGGCCCCAGGCTCTGAGCTGTCAGCACAGAGCCTGATGCAGGGCTCGAACTCACGGACTGCAAGATCATGACCTGAGCCGAAGTCGGCCGCTTAACCAACTGAGCCACCCAGGTGCCCCAAGAGGTACCTTATTAACTCTAATAGATTGTGATAAGTTAAGGATACAAATTGTAATCCATAGAGCAGCATTAAACATTAATACAAAGAAGAACTAAAACAATTCAATAAAAGAACTAAAATGGAATACTGAAAAATATTTGCCAGGTAGGAAGACCGAAAGGAAGAAGAGAAGAAAAACAGTTAAAAAAAAAAAAAAAAAAAAAAGATTGGGCAAATAGAAAGCAAATGGCAAGACATAGATTTAAGCCCAACCATTTGAATAATTACAATGTACATGAACCAAACATAGCATCTAAAAAAAAGAGATTGTCAGGAAAACAAGGCAAGATGTTGCTATGCACTGTCTACAAGACAGACATTTAAATACACATGAAGACACTCACGAGCAAAATTGTATCCCCCGCAAAACTTCTATGTTGAGGCTCTAACCCCGCGGACTTTATAATGTGACATATTTAGAGCCAGGGCCTTTCAAGAGGTAATTAAGTTACAATAGGGTTGTAAGGGCCTTCCTACTCCGACATGACTGGTGTCCTTATGAGAACAGACCAGCACACACACAACAGAGACGGAGGAGCCACCACATAAGAACCCAGCGAGAAGGGAAGCCTCGGGAAAACCAAATACGGCACCTTGATCTTGGACTTCTGGCCTCCAGGATTGTGAGAAAATAAATTTCTGTTTTTAAGCCGCCCATCCTGTGGTATTTTGTTATCACAGCCCTTGCAAACTGATAGAGGCACAGAGAGGTCTGAAGGGAAAAAAACGAACTATACCATGCAGACAGCAGAAGGAAGCTAACGTGGCTACATTCGTATCAAAGTAGGTTTCGGAACAAGGAATGTTGTCAGGGCTGAAAGGAGGTATGTCCTAATGCTAAAGGGGTCAATTCATCAGGAAGACATAACAATCCTAAATGTGTTTGACCTTAAAACACAGCTTCAAAAATAATGAAGCAAATAGTGAGAGAACTAAAGGGAAAAATCCAGTCGTAATTGGAGATTCATGTCCTAAAAAATATCGCTGCCTACCCCAAATTGCACAGATGTTCTGATTATGCTTTATAGTTTTATATTGTATATTTAGAGTTAATTTTTGTGAAGGAAGGGTCAAAGTTTATTATTTTCATATGTTTGTCCAGTTCCAACACCATTTGTTGAAAAAATTTTTCCTATCCCCACTGAATTGCCTCAGCACTTTTTTTTTAAGTTGATTTATTTATTTTGAGAGAGAGAGGGAGTGTGTGTGCGTGCATGCATGGGGGATGGGCAGAGAGAGAAGGAGAGAGAGAATCCCAAGCAGGTGCTGCACGGGCAGCACAGAGCCCGACTCAGGGCTTGATCCCACGGACTGTGAGATCATGACTGAGTGAAATCAAGAGCTGGATGCCCGATCTACTGAGCCACCCAGGTGCCCCAAATTGCCTCAGCACTTTTAGCAAAAATGAATCTAACCTCTTTGCATGCGTCTGTTTCCGACACTGCGTTATTTTTCATTGATCTATTTGTCTATCTGTACATTGATACCATACAGTCTGTATTATTTTAGCTTCATAATGTCTTGGAATCAGTGTAGCCTGCCTCTTCCAACTTTGCTCTTTAAGATTCTTTTTTCTTTTTCTAGGTCCTTCACCATTCCATATCAGTAGTCAAAATAGCCTATTTATTTCTACAAATAAGGCTGTTAGGATTGTATTCTGGACTGAACTAAATCTATAGTACAGGGGCACCTGGGTAGCTCAGTGGGTTAAGCGCCCAGCTCCGGCTCAGGTCATGATCTTGTGGTTTGTAGGTTCAAGCTCCGCATCAGGCTCTGTGTCAGCTGAGAGCCTGGAATCTGCTTCGGATTCTGTGTCTCCCTCTTCTCTCTGTCCTTCCCCCATTTGTGTGCTTGCTCTCTCTCTCTCTCTCTCTCCTCTCAAAAAATGAATAAACATTAAAGGAAGAAAAAATTGGGGCACCTGGGTGGCTCAGTCGGTTAAGCGGCCGACTTCAGCTCAGGTCATGATCTCGCAGTCCGCAAGTTCGAGCCCCGCGTCGGGCTCTGTGCTGACAGCTCAGAGCCTGGAGCCTGTTTCGGATTCTGTGTCTCCCTCTCTCTGACCCTCCCCCATTCATGCTCTGTCTCTCTCTGTCTCAAAAATAAATAAATGTTAAAAAAAAAAAATTTAAAGGAAGAAAAAATTTAAAAAATAAAAAAATAACTCAGTAGTTCACTTTAGAGTAGACTAACATCTTAACAACATGGAGTATTTCAATCACTATCATTCTGTCTGTAAATAAAGACATTTTTACTCTTCTTTTTCTCACCTGTAGCTCTTTTTCTTACTTTATAGGACTGGCCAGGACAATGTCAAGTAGTGAGAGCAGAATTTTTGCCTTGTTTCCAATCTTAGGAGGAAAGTGTTCAACATTTCACCATTAAGTATGTTTGCTGTAGTTTATCATAGATTATCTTTTTCAGGTTGAAGAACTTCCCTTCATTAGCCATATCCCCCCAAATAAAGATGTGTCCTTTTTAAATTATCATTGAATTTGAAATAGGCAATTATTTTTTAGGACATGAAAACACTAATCATCCAAGAAAAAATTGATGAATTGGTCTCCATCAAAATTAAAATTTCTGCTCACTAGAAAAGTACTGTTAAGAAAATAAATATACAAGCTCAGAGAAGTTATCCAGTCTGTATCCAGAGTATATAATGACTTCCTATAAATCAATAATAGCAAAGATAAATATATTTGTAAGTGGATAAAATGCTTGAACAGACACTTCCATTAAAAAATTACAAGAAACAGGGACACCTGAGTGGCTCAGTTGGTTAAGCATCCAACTTTGGCTCAGGTCATGATCTCATGGTTCATGAGTTCAAGCCCCGAATCAGGTTCTGTGCTGACAGCTCAGAGCCTGGAGCCTGCTTCAGATTCTGTGTCTCCCTCTGCCCTTTGGCCACTGGCACTCTGTCTCTTGCATTGTCCCAAAAATAAACAAACATTAAAAAAAATTTTTTTTTAATTACAAGAAACAGACACGTCCAAAAAAAAGTTCCATAAGCACATGACTATGTATTTCACATCAGAGTCATCAGGGAGATGCAACTTAAAGTTACAGTGAGATAGCGTTTCACACCCACCAGAAAGACTAAAATGAAAAGGACCGAAGACCCAGAACATCGGCAATGATGTAGAGCAACTGAAGCTCTCGTACGTTGCTGGTGGGAGCAACAACGTGGTGCAGCCACCCCAGAAAACATGGTGCAGCCACCCCAGAAAACCATTCGATGGTTTTGTAAAAAGTTAGCCGTACATCTACCAGCAATTCCCATCCTAGGTCTTGAAGCAAACGAAATGGATACACAGATCCACGAAAATACTTGTACAGGAATATCTCTAGCAGCCTTATTCACAATAGCCCGGAAATGTAAACGACTCAACATGTCTATCAGTAGGAAGATGGGTGAACAAATTGCGGCATATTCACATAATGAGACACTACTCATCCACGCAAGTGTGCCCCACTGATAGGCTCAACAATGTGGGTGAATCCTGGAGACACCGTGTTGAGGAGAAGAACCAGACAGAAGAACGCATACCATATGATTCCATGTGTATGATGCTGAAGATTAGGAAAACGTATTCTGTAGTGATGGAAGTCAAAACACTGGCTACCTGTGAGTGGACATTGGCAAGAAGAGGGTGCAGGGGGAGCTTTGGAGTAATGAAAGTGTCCTATATTTGGATTGGAATGTTGGTTTTATAGTTGTATATATTTGTCAAAACTCATTGAATTGTAGACTTAAGATCTGTGAGTTTCACTATATGTAAATTTTATCTCGATAAGTCATTTCAGGGCACCTGGGTGGCTCAGTCGGTAGAGCGTCCGACTTCGGCTCAGGTCATGATCTCGCAGTTTGTGGGTTCGAGCCCCACGTTGGGCTCTGTGCTGACAGCTTGGAGCCTGGAGCTTGTTTCAGATTCTGTGTCTCCCTCTCTCTCTCTGCCCCTCCCCTGCTTCAGATTCTGTGTCTCCCTCTCTCTCTGCCCCTCCCCCACTTGTGCTCTGTCTCTCAAAAATAAATAAATGTAAAAAAAAAGTTTTAATAAATCATTTCAAAAATAATAGCTGAGCCCTGGGAGGAAGTCCAGTGTCCTCCTCAGGAGTCGTCAAGGTGAGCTAACCTGGTCCACATATCCAACGTGGTCACGTGGCTTCTCACTCTTGCTGGAGGCCTCTTCTCTGCTGATCCCCTTCTGACGGTCTCCTAATCCTTGGTTTGTTTCATACCCAGAGCTCAGACCCAGGAGGCTTCTGTTTGTTTCTCCTTCAAGGTAGTTTTCCTCAAAAGCTTAAAGGATTACCTAAAAGAAACAGAATGCAGAGAAAGAAACCTCTCTTTGCTAAGTGTTTGGTTAATTCTTTATATAATTCTTACTATGTGTCTGACATGGTTTTAAGTTTTTAAAAGATATTTACTCTATTAATCCTTACAACATTTCATGTGAATGTTACCATTACTAACCCCACATTACAGATGAGGAAATTTAGGCCCAGATAGTTTAAAGGCCTCACCCAACATCACATAACTGGTCCACAGTAGGACTAAATTTGACTCTGGGGAATCTGGTTCCAGTTCATGCTCTGAACCACATTGCTGTGCTGCTCTTGGCTTCCTGTCTTCCCTTTCGGGAGTCCCTGCTGACTATCTATTCCTTTACCCCCCAGCTTGTGCCCATGTTGCTGGGCCTCCCTGCCTCTGCCAAGCCAGAGTTCCCCCTTCTCAATGCCTTTCTTCCCAGATAAGGGCCCTCCCCTCTTAACCTCTGGTCCTCTGGCCTAATGTCCTTGCTGGAAGGAGAAAACTCCACCTACATCCTAGCAATCTCTGCAGAGATGCCCACGGCATGGCATTCTTTCACACTGCTACACAGGATAAATACTTAAAATCCCAGTTCACTGTCAGTTATATTTGAATTTCTCTGCTGGTTTAAAAGTTCAGCATTAAGTAAAGGAAGGTCTGCTCCAAAGACCTCCTTGAACATCTGTCCTGGAACAAGAAACTCCTGCAGCTCTAACCCAGCATCTTCTTGTTCGTGCTGTATATGTAAAGGCCTCTTTGCAATCCTCCTATGTATTCCTGGGACCGTCAATAAATGGTATGAGTATGCTTTGAAAAGTGTAAAGTGCTGTATTCAAGTAAAACATTATTATTTCTTTTTTTTTTTCATCTTCAGGAAGAGTTGTGAAATTAGGCCATAGAGACCTCTTTTTTGGAGCTCCCAAGGGCCCCATAAGTAACTCATAACTGAGAATTGTGATAACACTTAGAATTGTGTGTCAGGTTACTTTTTAAAGCCAAGGAAAATGTTTCTCACCCCACTCACTGCCGTGGCAGGTCCCCTCTCCCAGCCCAAGGTGGTCACGTCATTCTCCACCCAGGACTTTGTGTGATTTGAGCCTCTCTCTCTTCAAAGGATCAAAGTGCCCCTCAAGGAAGGAGATGACCTGCAACCTCCACTGAGCTCTTTGCTGGAGGAGAAGGCACCCGACATCCAGCGTCTGCAGGAGGAGTGGCAAAGCCAGAAGGCCAGATTGCAAGCCCAGGTAGGACAGCCATGGGGGGGGTGTGCCCTCACTCTGAGGGAGACCCAGCCTCCTTCTCATCCCTACAGACAGCCTTGGAAATACATGCAAGGACTGATTCATGGGGAGGGCATTCCGGGTCAGGGCAAGGTGGGATTCTTGGCTTCATTCATTCATTCATTTATTCATTCATTCAACACATCCTGTGGCTCATGAGTACCTGCCATGAGCCAGGAACCCTTCTAGATGCTTGGGATACATCAGTGAACAAGTTAAACAAAAGTCCTGCATTACAGCGTTTATATTACAGTAGAGGAAGTGGGTACAGACTGTAAATACTAGACATACGAATTAAGTAAAGCTCATGGTGTATTAGAGGATGATAGGGTTTCAGGAAAAAGGAAAAGCAGAACACGATAAGAAGGATTGAGAGGCTATCTGGTGGTGGGCGGGAGGGGGGGTGTAATACTAAATGGGATTGTCAGAGAAGACTTCAGCGGTCCCCTCTTTGGTTTCTCTTGGATAGTTTACATCCCAACCCCCCTGCCCCTCTCACCTGGCATCTGTGACTCTAGCCAGGAAGCCCCTCGGAGACTGGCCATCCCCAGGTGTTTCAAGGTTACAGGTGCCCTCCTCAGAGTTCCCACAGATAAAGGAGGCTCAGCTGGTTTGAGATGCTCGGAACACTTATTTTTTTTAAAGTATCCCAGGAAGGGGGAGGGAGGGGAGCTAGCCTGAGGGCAGGATGCCCTGTCGGGCAGGTCTCCCAGATGCAGCAGGCTCTGGAGCAGTGCGCCAGCAGCTACCGGGAGGACCTGCAGGAGCTCAAGCAACTCTCCGACCACGAAAGGGAGAAGCTGCAGCACGAGCTCCAGGAGACCGTTCAGCAGAACCAGGCCATGAAAGCCCAGCTCGAGGCCTCCCACCAGCGAGCCTTGCGCATGCTTGAGAAGGCCAAAAATCAAGAACTCAAGGTAAGGGTGATAGTTATGAAATCCACTATTTACTGAGCGCTCGCTATGCAAGCACCTGCTATGCACTACATGGGGTGCCTTTCCTTTTGTACATTATCTCCAATCCCCACATGAATCCTACAAGGTCACTGTTATCATGGCCCATTTTTTCAGATGAAGAAAAAGGTTCAGAGAGATTTATTAACTTACTTAGGGTCACACGACTAGTAAGCAGCCAAGGAAGGATTCACACATGGGTTCTGTTGTGCTTCTTGTGCTGCTTCTCCTTATTCTCATGTGATCTTGATAACATGAGAACTACTTTCTTTATGACTTGGGCAATGTCGTGTGTGATGCATGCTGGGAGAGGCAGGCTTGGCCCAGAGGTAAAAACAGAGAGGACAGCTTGGAAAGTTGGGATGAGGTGGTCAGGCCCACGACAATGTGTAATCCAGCAGGAGCACTTTTCATCGATCTCCTACCTCCTGCTCTCTCAGGAGCTGAGTCTCCTACTATGTCACCTTGGTCTTCCTTGGTCATGGCAGTCTGCATGCACTAACGAATGACTTTTTTATATGATCAGATCTACTAAGTGAAGCTCCTTGAGGCAGGAGCCATCTGTATTTGTTCATCACTGATTCTTCACCTACTTCACAATAGTTGCTTAGTAAAGTGTCTCACTGAATTAAAGTCTCAAGTGTTTTTTTTTAAGTTTATTTATTTATTTTGAGAGACAGAGAGAAAGGATGGGTCGTGGAGGGGTGGACAGAAAGAATCCCAAGGAGGCTGTGCCCTGACAGTGCAGAGCCCAACACGGGCCCCAAACCCACCAACCATGAGTTCATGACCTGAGCCAAAGGAAACGCCTGGATAAACTAAGCCAGAGAGACTCTGAATTAGGAAATACCAGTCACAGAGGCTAGGGTGAGGCTTGGGTCTGAGAACAGGTGTAGGTGAGAATCTGTATACTGAGCCATTAGATAGACTGCTGCCACCTCTGTCCTGTCCCCAGAAGTGCATTCTGCTGCTCAGCTCCAGGAGGCAAGTAACTAGAACTTAGACCCCCTAAGTAGGAGACTGGAGAACCTTCTCTGGAGAAATTAAACCATCCTGGAGAAAAGACCTGTAGATTCTCACATTTGTGGGCTTCTAGTAAAATTGCTGGTTGGCCATCTGGTCAACCTCCAGAGGGTGCCCACCACCCAATGGGACCCTCTTCCAAGTAGCCTTCAGTGCTCCATCTTAAATATGAAAGGACAGCTAAACTTTTTATGGAAGCCACTAACATGGAAGTTGGAATCCAAGATTATGGAGGGAGAAAGAAAAGATGCAGAGGGGCACCTGGGTGGCTCAGTCAGTTAAGCCTCTGACTTCAGCTCAGGTCATGATCTCACAGTCTGTGAGTTCGAGCCCCGCGTCGGGCTCTGTGCTGACAGCTCAGAGCCTGGAACCCACTTCAGATTCTGTGTCTCCCCCACTCTGTGCCCCTCCCCTGCTCATGCTCTGTCCCTCTCTGTCCCAAAAATAAATAAAAACATTAAATAAAAAAAATTTTTTTAAAAAGAAACGATGCAGAAGAAATGGTTAATGCAGTCAGAAGAAAAAGAGGAAAAAAAGCTTCTGAGGATTGATCTCCTCAGAATTAAAAGATGATTTTGCATCTGTGAACAAGAACAAGAACAAGTGAACAAGAACAACATGCTATTTGTAAAGGAGGGGCAATTAGAGTAAGGAAGAGCTCTTTATATTATATATATAATGTCAGAATTTCTAAAAATCCAGAAACGATTTGAAATGTAAAAAATGAAGAAACTTTCTGGAAAGCAAAGATAGAAAGAACATGAAATGGATGATGGAGGAGAAGGAACAAGAAATGGAGAGACTAGATGTCAGCTGGGACCCTGATATCTAACAAATGGGAGTTCCAGAAAGAGATAATGGAGGGGAGAGTATTTTCAAAGAAACAATGAAATCCTTAGACCTATATGAGAAGGACCCCTACCGAGGTTCTTCTTGAAATTTCAGGACACCAGGGAAACAGAAGCAATTCCAAAGCTTCTAATGCGGAAAAGCGATACCAGGCACAAAGTACTTGAATCAGAACGTCATCAGATATCTCCACAGCCAACACAAGAAGCTAGAAGCCAACGGGCGATTTTGAGAAATTTAATTAAAACTATTCATAAGTGTGAGAATTGATTACAAATATTTACTGGGATATGAAGTATTAGGAAATTTACCTTCTGTTATCAATTTATTGCCTCTCAGCTCCCAATTCATTCTTCAGTGCTTGTCCTGAAATTATGACCAGATTCTTGAAGCATTGCTCCTTTGCAGAGGGCTCAATGTTAAGCTTTGTCAGTAGAGGGCGCTGGAGGCACCTTGTAGGAGGAAAGAGGCTTCTCTTCCTGGTTCTTGCAGCTGTGTTTTTGCTTTGTTTCTGGCTTCATTTGCACAGTTGAACAGTGATGTGGCCGTGTGAGGACATCAGGTGTTACTCTGTCCCTGTAACCTCGCAGTGACCCCACAACCGTGGCCAGTGACTACCTTCCTGTGGCCTCCCCTTGTGGACACAACACACTCCAGCCCTCACGCGTACACACCCTGACTCTCCCTGGGATCCTGCCAATGTCCACTGTTGCCTACAGCCCAGAGATGGTTCTGTGCCAGCCTCCTGAGAAAAATACTGTCTGCTCTGGCCCTCATGCCTTCATGGTGCCCCCATGTCCTCTGAGCATCACCAACTGTGGCTCATCTGTGCCATGGAGGGTTGTTCCTGCTTGACCAACTCTGGCCTGGGCAGCCCAGTGATCTTCTCCCCCAGTGAGCTGCCAGCATGCCTTCTCCAACAAGGTCTGGACCCAAACTGGGGAAGGACTCCCGCCGTCCAAGTTATCCTTGTCTTGGGTGCTCTCTCTCAGCCTCAGGACACCTGGAGTTCTCTTTGCATCTCTAGAGTTACTCCCCTGTCATAGCGCAATAGTTCTTTATATTGAGCTTCTCCAACTTAAAATACCGTGTGGTTTCTGTCTCCTGTTGGACCCAGACTGGTATACCTTCCACGTACTTTTTCTTAGGAAGTTCCTTGAAGAGTGGCCTGCAAAAAAAAGGGAGCAAACCAAGGACGAGGGAATAAGAGAGATCTAGGATAGAGGAATCCAGTGTAGGAGAAGGAAAAGGGAGGAGCTCAGCTATGCTGCTGGCTGAGCCACAACCCAGTGTGGGCTGGAGCAAGAGGACGGAGGTCCCGGGAGAAGGGCTCTGGGGGAAAATAGAACTGACGGATTCTCTGATCAACTTGGCCATGTGGAAAGTCGTATTGGCAGTGTTTACACACACACACACGTGGGTTTTTGGAATTCTTTTTCATGTTTATTATTTATTTTGAGAGAATGTGAGGCAGGGAAGGGCAGAGAGAGAGAGAGAGAGAGAGTCCCAAGAAGGCTCCATGCTGTCAGCGCAGAGCCCGACACGGGGTTCCTCTCATGAACCGCAAGACCATGACCTGAGCTGAAATCAAGAGTCGGATGCTCAGCCAATTGAGACACCAAGAGCCCCCCAACACACACCACACACACACACACACACACACACACACATTTTACAAAGCTTTCAGATGTTATAGGAAGTTTTAGCCAAATATTCAAAGAAAGCTAAGCAACATTTTTTAAGCTTAGCAAAGAAAGCTAAGCAAGTTATTTTAATACAAGGAAAAAGAAAAAGTTGTGCAGGTAGGCTTTAATCATAATAGTTTATTTCACTTGGGAATGAACTGTATTTACTCATAATAATAAAGGTATTGAATTTATGTCACTATAATGAAAAAGTAATTTAATGAAATATGAGGAATGGAAGGGGGAGAGTGTATGAGACCTGAAATCCTCATCTACCCTAATGGGAAGATAATTCCTAATGTCTAAAACAACTAAGATGAAGCAGAATGGAGATTCTAGCCTGGTGATGGTGGTAAATCCCAGAAGAAGCAATGAGAAGAGTTGTCATCGGTGGCCTCCAGAGAACAGAGGGCGGAGAGGAAAAGGAGGGTTCCAAGGTGCTGGTTTTCCTTACTTTTAATACTATTTAGCCCTTTATACTATGTGTATTCATTGCCCTGATAAAAATACAAAATAAGCTTTAACAAAAAAAGAAAAATGAAACAATGCATGTGGACTACTTGGCACTTGGTAGGTGTTCAAAAAATGTGAGTTCTCTTTCTTCTTTTACAAGAGCTCAGGTTGATGAGATCCTAGATTGTTAGTGGTGGGTAATTCTGGCCTTTGTGTTTTCCTGAACTTTACCCATTCAGTGCGCAGACCTTGACCCTTGATTTCAGGCAGAGGAAGCTGGGAGGCATGACCCACCGGTGGGGAGGAGAAGTTCCAGGGGCTTTGGTTGATTGGAAGAAGGAACATGTGAGGTCTGGCCTCAGGAGAGGGGGATATCCTGCAGTTCTTAGCTCCAGTCCCTGGAGACCCTGCAGGCTCACGGGGTCCTTGTTGCTGGCTCAAATATGATGATTCCAAAATGACACCAAGGAAATCAAGTTCCAGTTCTAATTAGAAATAGCAGATAGAGGGGCACCTGGGTGGCTCAGTTGATTGTCAGACTTCAGCTCATGATCTTGCAGTTTGTGAGTTCAAGCCCCGCATCGGGCTGTCAGCACAGAACTTGCTTTGGATCCTCTGCACCCCCCCACTCTCTCTGCCCCTCCCCCACTTGCATGTTCTCTCCCTCTTTCTCTGTCTCAAAAATAAATAAACATTAAAAAAAAAAGAATGTGGGGCGCCTGGGTGGCGCAGTCGGTTAAGCGTCCGACTTCAGCCAGGTCACGATCTCGCGGTCCGTGAGTTCGAGCCCCGCGTCAGGCTCTGTCTCTCTCTGTCCCAAAAATAAATAAAAAACGTTGAAAAAAAAATTAAAAAAAAAAAAAAGAATGAAATAGCAGATACATAGTCATTGCTGGGACAGGATAGTGATGAAGGGTGGGATGCATGCGTTCAAATCCTGGGTCTACCACTTATGAAGTGTGGGCTCAGGCAGTCACTCAGCTTCTTTGTGCCTCAGTTTGCTCATTTATCAAATAATAGCTAATAGGACCATTGAGAGCATCAAAAGAGATAATACATGTCAAGTACTTAGAACCATATGTGGCTAAGAGCTTGTCTTTGTCCATTCAGGCTGCTGTAACGGAATACCATGGACTGAGTGGCTTGTAAACAACAGAAATTTATTTCCCACAGTTCTGGAGGCTGGAAGTGCAAGACCAAGCACCTACTGGTTTAGTGTCTATTGAGAGCTCACTTTCTAGTTCACAGACACCTGTCTTGCTGTCACCTCACATGGGAGTAGGAGCAGGGAGCTTTTTAAGACGTCCTTTACAGGTGCAGTGATTTATGAGGGTTTCACCATCGTTGACCTAATCACCCCCAGAAGCTCCACCCCTAATACCATCATTTTGGGGATCAGGTTTCAACATATGAATTTGGGGGATGGGAGGTATAAACATCCTGTCTATAGCAGAGCTCAAGTTTTTGAAGATCCCCTGTCACTGCTCACTCATGATTCTGCAGTTACTTATTGAGCAGTGACCGCAAACTACCACGGTGCTGAGCTCCAGAGATTCCAAGATGATAACACACTCCTGTCTTTATGGAGCTCACCTCTAGGGGGAAAGGCAACCACTCAAACAGGCTGCTGCAATTCAGTGAGTTGGAGCTATGAGGCAGTTGCCCAAGGTATTTGGGGAGCACAGGGAAAGGAGACTTTACCCAGGATGGGGCACGGAAAGAATGATATTGTGATTTATAACAAGAAATATTATTTAGTCTTAGTCTCATTTCTGACACAGAGCTCCTAAAACTCTTGGAACTTCCTAAGTGATGAGAGCAGCTAAGGTGTCTTTTGTTATGTTAAGGAGGTGGCTTCTGGACCCCACCTGAGGGTTGGGGAGCTGGTGGCCAGGGGAACCAACCATAGGATTGGAGGGTTGGAACTTTCAGTCCCACCCCTGACCTCTGGGGAGAGGCTGGAGATCCAATCAATCAAATGGCCAATGATTTAATTAATCATGTCTATGTGATGAACCCTCTTAGAAACCCAAAAGGAGGGGGGCTCAGAGAGCTTGCAGGTGGGTGAACACATCCAAGTACCAAAAAGGTGACACACCCCAGTTCCCTGGGAACAAAAGCTCCTGTGCTTGGGACCGTCCCAGACCTCTTCCTGCATATCTCTTCATCTGGCTGTTGATTCATATCCTTTAATATCCTTTGCAATAAATCGATAATCTAGTAAGTAAATGGGTTTCCTGAGTTCTGTGAGCCACTTTAACAAGTTAATCGAATTCAGGGAGGGGGTCATGGGAACCTCTGACTTATAGCTAGTTGGTCAGAAGCACAGGTAACAACCTAGTCTTGCAATAGTTACCTGAAAGGAGGGCGGTCTTGTGGGACTGAGCTCTCACCCCGTGGGACATGCTGCTGTCTCCGGGTAGATAGTGTCAGGACTGAGTTGAATTGTGGGACACTTGGGCTTCGATCATTGCTTGTTGGGGTAGGGAACCCACACCCCCCACCACCCACATACATTGTAATTGGTGTCAGAACCTTTGTAGAGAGACAGGGTGAAAATGGGCCTTTGGGGTGGCTCTAAACCGACCACAGCAAAAGCAGAGCAAACTTCCCATAGGTTTACTGGAGCAACTCACCAGGGATGAGGGTCCAGTTTTGATAAAAACCCTGGGTGCTAAACTTTGCTTAGTCCTCACTGCTAAGGGCTACTGCCCCCAGGCACCGAGGGCCTGGGTCACAGACTGAGAGACTTTGGCACTGTCTTGGGCAAGCCTTAGCTCATACTTCTCGGTTCCCATTTCCCTTGGGATAAAAATGCCACCAGTTGGAGTTCTCTGAGCCTTGCAGCAAGTGCAGGAGGAGGAAATATCAGAGTCTGAAAAGCAGGAGACTCTTCTTTCTTATTAAATAAACTCAGCACCGTTTGAGTTTCCCATGGGAGGAGTAAAACCGGTCCCGTTTCTAGGAAGCCAAAGGCACAAGTAAGCATCTGGAGGCCCTGCTGCATTCAGCTAGCTGCCTGGGGGGGGGGGGGGGGGGGGGGGGGGAGGTGGTAGGGCTCAGTGCTCCCCAGCAGGAGCCTCCTGCCTTTGCTGAAACCCCATTTCTCATTGGGCCCAGGACCGCTGCCGCCCAAGGTTGCGATCCTGCCTCCAACTTTACCTGTCTGCAGTCAGGTCAGTCCCTGCAGCTGGCTCTTAAAAAGGGGGAGGGAGGCGATATTTGCCACATCTTTCCTGTGTGACTTTCGAAAACCAGTCCATCTCCCCCAGCCTCAATTTCCTCATCTAAAAGGTGGGCTGTGTCTTAACTGGAATTCTCTGTTGTAAACAAACAAACAAACAAAAAATAAAAAACAGAAACTTAATACATTTCCTATCGCTGCTGTAACACATTGGTGGCTGAACACATCGAAGATTTATTACCTGACAGTTCTGGAGGTCAAGGTGTTGGCAGGAATGTGCTCCTTCTGAAAGCTCTCAGGGAGGATCTGTTTTCCTGCCTCTTGAGGCTTCTAGAGGCTGTCTGCTTTCCTTGGCTCCCGGCCCCTTCCTGCATCATCAAAGCCAGCAGCCTAGCATGGAACATCTTCCCATACCCGCCTCCCTTCCCCTCTCCCCCATCACCCTCCTAACTCCTCTTCCCCTCCCCTCCCCCTCTGCTTCCTCTTAGCACCTCTCCTCTCACTGGCTCTCCCGCCTCCCTCTGGTAAGGACCTTTATGACCACATTGGACCCTCCCAGATAATTCGGGATAATCTCCCATTTCAGGATCCTTAACTAAATCACACCTGCACACTCCTTTTACATGTAAAGTAACATATTCACAGGGATTATTCCAGAGATTCCAGTAACATATTCCAGGGATTCCCACATGGACATTTCAGGGACCATTCATGGTTCCTACCCCAGAAACCACCTTGAGCTAGCTTTGCTGTGGAGAGATTTCTATTAAAGTTTACACAGCTGCTCATAGAACCCACTTTGGGTGTTTGATATATAAGAGAGTTTCAAAAAATGAATGTTGAGTAAAAGAATGACTGAATGAATGAAATAATTATAAATGAAGTAAGTAATAAAAGAATAAGTGAACCTAAAGGCAGAGACCCAGCCAGTTCCGAGGACCAGACTAGACCAGAGACTGAAGAAGCTATACGGGCCCCTCCTTCTGTCACTGCTGCTCTGCTCTGCACTCAGCCTTTGGCTGTCCTCGCACACAGCTCTCTGCACCTCTCTGGTCCTGGGGCAGGTGCGAGTGAGATGGTCACCTCACTCCTCCCGAGTGTGTTAAAACGAACCAACCAGTCAGTGTCTGTCTGTCTGTTTCTTGCTCGCTCTCTCCCTGGCCTCCTAACACCAAATTCCCAATGACTGGCTCAGGTTAGAACAGGTGTCCACTCTGGTCTAATCAGCTGTGGTTTGGGGTCAGGTTCACATGGCACAAAATGGCTGCTGGGGCCCAGCTGTCACTGTCATCCCAGATGGGTTGGGGAATGTCCTCTGTAGCCTGATAAGGCCTCCACCCAACAGTGGTGAGTGCTCTGTGGGCCCTGGTGCAGAGGCAGAACTTGGCAGAGGGGACAGGTCTCCCCTCCATTCCCACTTTCTCCCACTTTCCCCCCCGCAGGCCGCAGAGGAGCGCCTGAAGAAGGAAGCCAGCCACAGCCTGCAGATCCAGCACCAGGCGCACCGGCTGGAGCTCCGGGCCCTGGAGGAAAAGGCCCGGCAGGAGCTCCAGGGAGAGCGGGAGAGGACGCAGGCTCAGCAGGCTCTCGTGTTAGGTATACAGCCAGCCAGCCGCCCCTGGGAGGGCCTGGCTACCCCGCCGAGTCCACGCGTGGACACCTGGGGCAAGATGGGGCCCGGGGGTCTGTGGGCACACAGGTCAGGGTGGGACACCGGGGTTGGGAGGCGGGTTTCACTGCCAGTCTCAGTTTCCTTTTCTGGAAAGTGGAGTCACAGTTGTCCCTACCTCATAGGGGCGTTGTGTGGACTTGAAGAGAGATTAAATATAAAGTGCCCAGCATACGACAGGAGCCCAGTGAATGCGGACTGTAGTGTAGGTTTTCTGCTACCCCAAAGCAGAGCGTTCCTGTGAAACGTGTCATGAGCCGAAATGGCAAAGAGCGAAGAAGCAATTACCATTAATTTAAATGGAAAAAATGTTGAGCGTTCCCAGGCCCCCCAAATCACCTCTCTGAGGCTTTCCTCATACCGTAGGACACATCTGGCTAACGGATGGACACACTAGATGGAGAAACAGCCCAGATGCTCACAGACACCGCTCGGAGCCCCGGTGCTTGGGCCGGAGATGCTGGGTGTGGTTCTCGCGGAAGGCGCTGGGGGGTGCGCGCTGCCTCTGGACCTCTCGCTGCAAAATAAGCAGTGAACGCTGTTGTCACTTTTCACTTTGTTATATAAAAATTAAAATCCTCTTCAGATTTCTCTGGGCTAGTGAAAATAGGTTCTAATGTAGGTGAACTTTAAGTTTTAAAAAAATTTTCAGCGTTTATTTTTGAGAGACAGAAACAGGGCACGAACGGGGGAGGGGCAGAGAGAGAGAGGGAGGCGCAGAATCCTAAGCAGGCTCCAGGCTCCGAGCGGTCAGCACAGATCCTGATGCGGGGCATGAACTCACAAACTGTGAGATCATGACCTGAGCTGAAGTCGGATGCTTAACCGACTGAGCCAACCAGGCATCCCTGTAAGTGAACTTTTGAAAAGTAGAGGCACCTGTATTATCATCATCATCATTATTTATTAAGTATAACCAGATCGCTGAGCCTTCATGAGAGTTGCATGGGATTGTCTCAACCTCTCATTTCCGTTCGGAAGATTCCTGAAAACTGGGCAACTTACACCTCCAGACTCCTGTAGTTACTCTGCTTCCTTTGCCTGCCCGGCCCCCCATGATCCTCGGCATGAAACTCGCCTCCTCTTTCCACATCCAAAACCAGTCACACAAAGCATTCTGGAAGTTACCAGAAGCAGTAAAGATCTCCTGAGTCAAATCGTCTGGACTTGAAGCCCAGTTCCAACACTCACTAGTTGTGTGACTTTGGGCAAGTTACTTACCTACGCTGTGCCTCAGTTGCTCATCTGTAAAATGGGAATAACAGCATCCACCTAGCGTGTTACACAGATGTGGCTGACCCTAGAAACTTCTGTTTTTGTAGATCAACTTTTCCCTCATTTTCTCATCTTCCTTCTCTCTTTTTTAAAAAATATTTTAATTTTATTTATTTATTTTGGGACAGAGAGTGGGGGGGGGGAGGGGCAGAGAGAGAGGGAGAGAGAGAATCCCACGCAGGCTCCGCACTGTCAGCACAGAGCCTGATGCAGGGCTTGAACTCTTGAACCGTGAGATCAAGGCCTGAGCAGAAACCAAGAGTCAGATGCTTAACTGAGCCACCCAGGCGCCCGCCTTTCTCACTCTTAGGAGCAAGACAAATGCCTCCCCTTATTTCATGCCTAGCATTAAAGATCGTATTGGCCTTACTAAATATTTCTTTTCACACCCAGACGGGGGTCTCCTTAAGAGAATTTGGGAGAAGACCATTTTCTTTACCTGTGTAAGTGAGTAAGATCTACCTGCTGCTTGGGTGAGCTTTCATTAGACAGCATGTCCCACTGACTGCACGTCAGCACATCCGCTCTATTTCTGGAGGAAGTGATGTGGGAAGCAGGCAGGAGAGAGAGAGAGAGAGAGAGAGAGAGATTCCCCAGTTAGTGTCCAGGTGGGACGTGCTAAAGTTAGCAGCATCTAAAAGAGGCAGATTACACAAGATAAGGCCCAGGGTGTACCATATGTCTCAGGTACACGACAAAATTCAGATCCGGTTGGGCACCCCTGGTGATTCCAGCACCCAACAGCAGCTGTCCCTGCTGCCTGTCCCCTGGCCCCTCTGATCCCACAATAGCCTGGTCCTTTCCTGGACAAAAGAGTCAGGAGAGACCCTGGGTACATGCCGGGATTCTCAACACAATCCCAGGAAGAAGGGGGTCGGTGGACTCTATAACAATGAGAGCGAATCACTGGCTTTATGAGTGGTATTGGGTGGGTGAGAGCACCTGCCACAACAGGGGGTATTAGACATTCCTGGTCCCGATTAGCTACTGCACTGTCTGTATGAGACACACCTGACCTGCTGGTCAGTGTGTGAGGGGCAGGGAGTGTCCATCAGATTACCTGATACACTGAGGTGGAGACCCAGACATGCTGGACGGACAGGTGGATGGGTGTGGAGGGAGGGAGGGAGGGAGAAGGAGGCCAGGGGAGACAGTGGGTAATAAATGAGCCCACTGTAGTTATGCTTTGCTAAAGAGTTTTATTGCACATATTTTTGTGATAAGGGATTTCAAAATATTGCATTGGGTGTGGATTTTTTAAAGAAAATAAGCTGTAGAAATCACTATATTAAAATCCTAGTGGGGAAGAAAGATGATCAAGTAAAATTTTCAACATATCATCAGAATAACTAAGCTTTGCTGTGTTTGATATACTCTAACTTTCAGAGAAGTAAGTTTATGGGAAGTGTTTTGCAATGGATATGCTTTTACACTGTCATTAATTTCCACTCTAAACATCACTTGGTTATTTAACAAATGTGTGTGGAGTATTTGCCCTGTACTATCTTACGGGTATCTTACGGCTTATGGAATTATTGGAACGACGTTTCCAAAGTTAATTTGCAATAACTAAAATACAGAGTCTCGAAAATCCGTAACAGGAAAGTATCAAACTTACTAGCCTTGAAAATCATCTTCTCTTTAAGAAATGACAGCCCTTCCTTCTGCAGAGTCCCTGAGGCAGGAGCTGTCGGAGCAGCGGGCCGCCTGCTCTGGGCACCAGAAAGACCTGGAGGTGCTGCAGGCCGAGCTGAGGGCTCTGGGCAGCTTGGGCAAGCCGCAGGCCACCGCCCAGTGTCCAGGGGACAGTGAGGACCACGCCGTCGCTGCAGAGGTCAGCACCCCCACTCTGCCCACACCGCACCCCTCTGGGAGCAGTGTCCAGGCTGCAGAGAGAAACTCATAAAGGAGGGGCCCCGGGTGCTCCCCATTCCCGTCTGAAATGGGGAAGAGCCTCGCTCCACGGTGCTGGGAGACACTCGATGGGCCTGCGGGCTCCCGTTTTGAAAAGCAGAACACAAGTTTTTCGTGCTGCGTGTTATTTTTAATGCAGATACAATAGCATTTCAGAGTGTCACTGCCTGAGAGGCCCTGGAGACAGACAGTCAGGGTCACTCCCTCAAATCTGCAGAGAATGCCTCAGAACACCTTTCCAGACAGACTCCCTGTCTGTCTGTTCCCATGAGTGGGAGCTGCCTTTTTGTCACTGAGGTTCAACACTGACTCTCTTTGAGCCTCGTAGTCAGACTTGGCCCATCAACCCCTTCCGGGTACATCCATATTCCCACATGGCTGGCAGTACAGTGACCTCCTAACAGCCCAGGCCTCTCTCCCCCCTCAGCCCACCATGCACCATATGGTGTCAGCTATTCATCTGTATAAAGGCTTCAGTGACTCCCTATTGCTATCAGAATGAGCTCCAAATGCCTAAGCCTGGCAAGGAAAAGCCTTCACCCACTGGCTGCACTTTGTATCTTCAGTCGTATCCCCTTCTGCTCTCAACATGGGGTCTGCATCCTGCCTCTGGGCCTTTGCATGTGTCCACTCCCTGCTTGGGACACCGTCCTCCCTCAGTGCCCAGCTTACCCTCTGTGCCAGTGGTCTCCTCTCCAATTTTAGTATATGTGCTGCCGAAGTCAGCTCTAGGGGGCTCCCCTCCACACCTGGGACCCCACCAGTCTCTGAGTACTTCTGGTTATAGTTCAGCTGGCACTGGTGTCTACCGCATGGCCCTGTTAGGCAGCCAGCATATCATGCGTGTTCTTCATGGATGTTCTCAACTGGATTAGGAGTCTTTCGAGAATCAGCCACGTCTGCCTCATTTCATCCCTGCCCCCACTCAGCACTCTGCACGAAGTCTGCACATGGGAGAGTCTTCTCCAGGGTTTGTGGTGGCCAACAGTGGGTTCATGTCCCAGCCCTGCTGAAGATCGGGGGGACGTGGGCATCCTTTGCTCAGGATTGTGCCAGTACTGAGCACCTGAAGACAATCTGTGTTTAATGAGAAATTTAAATGATGACTCACAAGGAGCTCAGCCCAGTCAGTAAAGTCTAGCGTTCCCAGTAAGCGTTCCCAGACAGAGTGTGTCCCAGTAAGCGTTCTAGATTGGTGGGAGCCACCCCTACCTATGGGAGGGGGCAGGAGAAATGTGGGGTCGTGACGTCTGCAATGACAAACTCCCTCCCCAAGTGCTATGGATCCTTGGATGGGTGGAATGACACCCGGCCACCAGGTGCCAGCCTTCACCTTCACCTCATTGGAGGGAAGCCCTGACCCCTCTGGGAGGAATAGCAGGGCCTCAGATGAAAACCCACACAGAGAAGAAAGGTGGGGGCGTGAGCCAGGAGGAAAGCAGCCCTGGGCAGCACGAGTGAAAGACGGAAGGGAGGGTACCCAGTACAAGGATGCATCCTTAAGTCGGCCACCACTGCAGGTAAGTGGTGTCCCGCCTGCTGGGATCTTCCGAGGAGCCCTGTGAGATCATCCTCATACCTGTCCCAGCTCGGGACAGAGGGGGATGCATTTATCCAGCAGGTTCTTTCTCCCATTAGTCAAGCATGGCCCCCCAGGACCTTAACCAAGCTCTTCCTTAACCAAGCTCTTCCATGGCCCCCCAGGACCTTAACCAAGCTCCTGGGTACCCCAGGACCTTAACCAAGCTCTAACCATGGCCCCCCAGGACCTTAACCAACCAGGTGAGTGCCAGGTGCCCACGTGCCCATGGGTGTCACACACACACAAGCCCCAGGGCAGGAAGCAAGAGGTGTGGGGCATGGGCCACAGATGTTCCCTGTGCAAAGCTGTTCCGTGTGGAATGAACAAACGCAGAAACCTTCAGGCATGTTTGAGTGAACTTGAAAACTGTAACATTCACTAACCAGGGGTTAACTCTGACCCCATTTCATTTGGACATAGATTTTTGAATTTCTATCTGAACCACTGGCGTTCAAGTATCATTTCATTTAGCAAGCATTTATTTGGCCCCTTCTGATCCCAGCCCCCGAGCCAGGTGCCATCAGATTGGAAAACTCGAGGGGAGACGGTGCCTTCGGGAGGCCCTCCCAGGCTAGTGGAGGAGACCACCATTAAACAAATGAGCGCACTTCGGTGTAATCGCTCCACAGACGGGATCGGGATTCGGTGATAGCAGAGGAGAGCGGGCTTGTCGCTTCTTGCCCGAGGCAGTGCTGTTGAAGTGGGGAGGGCGCTCCGGGTGGAGTGTTTGGCTTGCCTTGAGTCACGTTCCTGGCTCACCAACGTTATTAGGCTTTGTGAGGGCGGATCTGGCCAACTCGGAAAGCGGGAAAACCTGAAGAGCCTGGATGTGAGCTCCTCAATCGGGAGCAGGAGGCTGGTGAGGGCTCCAGGCTGGGCGGAGCACGGGTCCCCGTCCTTCGGCGGCGCATCTGGGGCCCTTGGCGCCTCCTGAAAACGCCTCTCCCGGGTGCTTCTCCCCAGGACGCGGGCGGCCCGGGCCAGGCGGGCTCCCCGAAGGGCGCCGCGGAGCCGGGTCCGAGCGAGGGCTGCGACCCCTGGGAGGAGAACTCGCAGCTCAAGGACGCAGTGCAGCGGCTGCGGGCCGAGGTGGAACAGCATCAGCAGGAGGCGCTACAGCTCCGCGAGCAGCGCAGGTCGGTCTCCGGGCGGGGCCGGAGCTCCCTTCTCCCTCGCTCCCTCCAGCGCCCCGGGGTGAGCCTCTGAACCTAAGGCTCATCCCCTGGGCTTCTCCGCAAAGGAAAGACTCCCTAACACGCCAGCACTGCCCTGATGTTACTCCCGACGCATGAAAAGGACCAGTGCTCTAGGAATTCGTCTCAAAACTGCAGGGTTTGCCCTGGGATAGAGGAGGGAACTCTGTTTCCTACAAATCAAGGAATTTCTGGGATCAGACCTTACCGTACTAGAAGTCCCTTCAATACCAGCCTTAGGGAGGCAGTGCGGTGAAATAGCTCAAGCGGTGCCGTGTGAGCTCAGGTGAGTCCGCTAGCTTCTCCACGCCCCCGCCCTCATCCGCGAAGGAGGTAAGACCGCCACCTCTCAGGGCTGTCCTGGAATGCAGTGACAGGTGAGCAGGATTTAGCACCCGCCCCGGAATGCATGGAAGAAGCGCTGGGTGAACCGCTGTTACTTTGTTCTGGACATGTGTTAGCATGATTCATCCTTGCACTAACCCTGTAAGGCAGCCACTATCATCACACCCATTTAACAGGTGAAGAAACTGAGCAGGGTGTGGCTTGCCTTAGGTCACACAGCTAGGAAGTGATGGAGGAAGACCTACCCCCTATCCCTCCCTGCCTTTCAACACTGGACTGGTGACTCCCCAGGCCTCAGAGTCCCAAGGATCAGTAATTACGATACACAATCTCAGCCTCCAGGCCTCCATTTGCCCCCCGTGAAGGGAGGATTTTCTGGGAGAACCCTCCAGAGCTGTCCTCCACTGCTTGCCCCTGAAGGCTTCACAGTCGGGTTTCTCCTTCATGGGATGCTGGGGCAGGAGGTGCTGAGAAGGGGTCCCACAAGCAGGGTTTATCCTGGACCCCACAACTCAAGAGATCCCAGGTCTCCTTCCCAGCATCCTGACCTCATTCATAATCACCCCCACCCATTGCTTCCCACCCCAGCCACCCAGCAGAGCGGGGAGAAACCCCAGTGCCCAAGAGGCTCAGTCCCTAGAGCCTGGGCCAGCCCGGCTGTGCTTCCCTCCACCCACAGGCTGCTGGAGGAGGATCAGCAAGCCCAACGGGCCCGGGAGGTGGAGAAGCTACGCCAGGAACACCGGAAGGAGATGCAGGCCATGGTGGCGGATTTCAGCAGTGCACAAGCCAGGCTCCAGGCCCGGCTGGCTGCCCTGGAAACTGAGTAAGTGAGGCCTTGGGCCCCAGGTTAGGAGGGACTAGTAGAGGTACATTTTATTAGGGCGACCAACTCATCCCACTGTGCCTGGGACGCTCCCAGTTTTAAAACTACAAGTTCTGAATTCCAAGAAGCACCTCAGTCCTGGGCAATTGGGGATAGTTCGTTACCCCCCATCATTTTATGAGACTGCATTCTCTCCGTGCAGGGCACTGGGAATCTGTGAGGAATGAACACTGCCTTATGGGCTTGGTTTGACCCCTCACCCTGGGAAGAAATCAGCGGGATCAAGTCTACTTTTTAATGAACATTTGCCCCATTCTAACATGCATCACCTCACTGAATCTTCATAGTCTCCTTCATGGACAGATAAAGAAACCGAGGGGGTCTTGTGCCTGTATGCATACATCTTTATTATTCAACAGATGTTTATTAAGAGCCTACTGTGTGCCTGGAGTTACAGCCAGAACTAAACAAAGACCATGCTCTCGTAGAGCTCAAAAACTCAATGGGAATTCAGACAAGAAATAAACATGAATATTTTTCATATCAGGTATTGAAAGTGCTAAAAGAAAAACAGGATCAGTGTCTAGGGAGTGGCAAGGGTGGGCAAGGAAGGCCTGTCTAAGGAGGTGACATTTAAGCACAAGGAGGCGAGGGAATGAGAGAGCCGTTTGGAGGAGGAACATTCCAAGTGGACACAACAGCAAGTACAATGGCCCTGGGGCCTGCTTCACATGACTGAACAGCCAGGAATAAGTGAGAGGGTGAGTGGCAGGAATTGAGATTGGTGGGCTAGCTGGGAGGGATGAAGGAGACCCGCACTAAACAGGAAGGAGTTTGGATGTGTTCAGGGTGCACTGGAAGCCATTGCAAGGCTTTGAGCAGGAATGACATGGTCAGATTTACCTTTCAATAAGGTCACTCTGGCTGCTGAGAGAAGAGACTAGGGGGTCAGGGTTAGCAGCACGGAGGTGGAAGATGACAGGTAAAACCACCTGCCCAAGGTCAAGCCGCACTAAGTGAATCTGTTACCTGTCTGTGCTCTTAAAAACATGTTCTCCACTGTCTCCAGTGCAAAGCAAACCATCCAGAATCCAGAGTGAAAGGTTTTATCAGCTACCATCTAATGGGCACTTACCACAGGCCAGGCGCCCATTATCTCGCTGAATGCTCACAACCACCCAGTTTCGTGCCCCTTTTAAAGCATAGGTAACTGATGATCACAGGGAAAGGCTACGCAAGGTCACATAGCCTTTTCCTAAAGGCAGAGTAGGGATTAGATCCCAAGTTATCTCACCCGGAAGTCCCGGCCCTCTTATCACTACAGTCAGTAGGTCACCTGCAGCCCTCACCCCATCCCCCACCGTGCGCAGATTTACTTCTCTCTGGCTTCGTGCTGAAAGGGCTGGGGGAACTAGCTGCCCGCAGCTCTGAGGGAGAACCAGCTCATCCCGTTCTCCGTTTCGGCCAGCAGATGGCGCCAGAGCCACGTCGGCATCAGCCCAGACTTCGGGCGGCCGCAGTGGGGGACATTTTTCTGCCGAGGCCTCTCTGCCCAGGCATCCCTGGTTCTTGAAGCTTCACTGAGGGCAGTGTGTGCATCAGCCACAGGCCTTTGGTTCCTTGGCCCCGCAGCCTTGGGGTAACTGGCAGACGTCAGACTTGGAGTTGGGGTCCTGAGCTCTGCAGCCAACTCACTGGCTGGTCGCAGGCAGGGTCCCTCGGCCTCCATTTCCCCTTTTGTGGACGGAGATATTAGCTGGCCAGGCTAAGCTCACAGCAGCGTCCCCACCCCATGCACCTGCTTGTTGTTGGGCAACGGCAGCAAGGAGACTAACTGCATGCCTGTTCCAAACAGACTGAAGGATTCCGGAGAGAAACCAGGGAAGGGGGCGTCCAGGCCAGAGGACGTTCAGCTCATAGGCCGCCTGCAGACCCGCCTGAAGGAGAGAGAGGAGATCATCAAGCAACTCATGGTGAGGCCGTCAGGGCCACCAGGGGGTCTGCAGGGTTCCTTCCGGAGGGCCATCCACTTTGTTCTTGCCATTGCTCTGCCTACCTAGCAATTTTAATCCTGATAACCCTAAAACCACCTTCAGAAGATCCTTGATTACTTTTGTATATTATCTGAAACAATATATACTCACTAAAAAAATTAATACAAAAAAATAGAGCCCCCCGCCCCCCCAAGCACTCAAGTCCTACAGCATCTGCCCATGGTTGATTGGTTCAGTTTTTTCATCTATGGAATTTGGGAAAATCCAGAATGGCTTGCCTTCTGTTGGAATTTTAGTAGACTCAATCAAGCCAGTTATTGTTTGTTGATCTTCCTTTTGTAAAAATGACTACCTGTTTTCCAGTTCGCAAAGCCGCCCCGGGGCCCCTTAGGAAGAAGTTTTCTCCCTCGGGGTCTGTAGCCCACAGCCACCAAGGCCTGAGGCCATTTCTTTGGAATACCCCTCCCTCCACCTGCCCCTGAGCTTTCACGCAGTCCACCTCCCTCACATCCCCGTCTCCTGATACTCCATCCATTGCTTTGGGCTCTAACCCGGCGGCCCCGTGCTCCCTGGTCTGGTGGCAGGTTGCTTGTAGCACCCCAGCTGAACCGGCGGGCGCTGCTCCTCCTGGCTTACGTCCAGCTCTGCAGACGGTGGCTCTCGACTGGCACCTGTCAGTGCAGCCCACGGTGGGAGGGCTAGTCGGCCACCTGAGAAGTCCAGCCACCTTCCCCACCCGTCTCTGCCTCCACCGCTTTAGTCCAAGCCCCTCTCACACGCGCAGTGAACCACTGGACTCCCCACTCACTCCAGCCTTGCCCGCACGCTGACCTCACATCAACCAGGGCAGTCTTGGGGAAGCGTGTCAGATGAGAGCTCGGCTCCATTCTGCACCGCTCACGCCTCCCGTCCTTCCCCGAGTGAAATCCGGGATCTTCGGCAGCCTGCCAGCCTCACGTCCTCCCACAAACACACACCCGTCTCCTCTCTCACTCCCATCCCTGCCCCTGCCACGCAGTTCCATGTCAGGACGCTGATGAGACAGTCAGGAAAACTTCACCACTAACTGAAAATTAAATGATACTAAGGAATAGCTTGTTTGCTAGGTGTGACAAGAGAATTGTGGTATTTTTTTTTTAAAGAGTCTTTATCTCTTAGAGATAGATGTGGATGTTTTTAAAGATGAAATTATACAATGATTAGAATCTGCTTTAAAAATAATACAGCAGGAGAGAGAAAAGTGGACAGTGACACGCATAAACAAGGTTGGTGACATAGTGATTGTACCAGCTTTTAGTCTTCAGATGCCCAGAGTACCTGTTTCTCTAACTGCCCAAGACGTTTCAAATAAGCTCGCCGTTCCCTATACAGAAGCTGGGGACTCAGGCCACAGGACTAAAGGTGCTTCCTCAAAGCTTCAGTGGATGGCAGCTGGATCCCCACACATCCTCCCCCTTCCCCTGGGCTTTCCCTCACGGTGTTCTGCCCTCACTCGACCATCTTCCATCAGGTCAAACCCAGTGGTGTGGTCAGGCTCATTTGGACTCAGTTGTGTTTTTCCAGGAGGAGAGAAGATTTCACTGTGCAGCCTTCCCCAGCGCCATGTCCCATCGGAACCGGTCTTTCTCTTTCAACCCTCACCCAGGATATTTGACCCCCTCCATGAAGGTAAATTGGTTCTGCCGATTTCAGGCATAAGTGCTGCTGGTTTCATTTTCCTGAAGGTAATTACAGCTTACTTATCGGCGTGCTGGCATACAATCAGAGGAATGTTCACTGAAAATAAGACTCATGGGGAACGGTCCAAATTATTAACAAACAGTATTTATATCTGGCGAGGCAGATTACGTGTACTTTTAATTTCTTACGGGTTTTTGTATTCTCCGAGTTTCCTATAAACATGTCACTGTTAATAATGGTTATATCTGGATGATGAGAGAAACAAACAAGAATCTCTCACTTTTTAAAAAATGTTTGAGAGAGAGTGGGAGCGAGTGCAGGAGTAGGGGAGAGGCAGAGAGAGAGACAGAATACCAAGTAGGCTCTGTGCTGCTGTGCGGTTAGCAGGAGCCTGACACGGGGCGCGACCTCACGAACCAGGAGTTCATGACCTGTCAAGAGTTGGATGCTCAACCAACTGAGCCACCCAGGAGCCCCAGGAATCTCCCACTTCCTTTTTTTCCTTATATATTTTTGGAATTTGTTATAATGAGAATATTCACATCCAAATCTCTCATCTGCTGTAACAAAATCCTAAAAGTGCTTAAAATGTTTAGTAGTTCAAAGGACAATAACCCTACCCTAAGCTGAACAGATGTGAGCTCATTTATGATTTTTATGTATGCCTCTCAGTGAAACAATGTTGTTTCACTGCAGAAATATTAATGCATTTGAAGACAATGGACCCAGCTCCTGTTGGGGGTCTTATATGGCCTTCTAATGTCTAAAAAAAAAATTTGAATTACCAAACACACGTCCCCAGAGGTTTTGGGCAAGAGATTGTGAACCTGTGTTTCATAAAACAAAGACTGGAGGAAGAAATGCTTTAAAAATAACATGTAGGTATATAAATAAAATTACTGCCTCTTCTACCATATAGTTTTGGTTGGGTGGGCCTTTTTTATTTACAATAATGACTCTTTAGGGTGGAACTAACTGGCCTTTCTTTTACTACAAACAGAAAAAGAAGCTGGAGGAAGTGCCCAGCCGAGTGGTCAGCGTGCCAAACCTGGCCTCCTACGCAAAGAACTTTCTGAGTGGTGATCTGAGCTCCAGGATCAACGCCCCTCCAATAATGAAGTCACCCAGCTTGGACCCAAGCCCTGGCTGTGGCCAGCCTTACAAACCCACCCAGGCTCTAGATGTGAAAACTGCCACAAGGTGGGGTGGGGGAGTTGTGATTCCAGTTTTCCACAGATAGGGGGGGAATTCAGATTCCTTTCTGGCACCTCTTCAATACCCAGACTTTGGGCAGGTAAAAAGGACAGGGAGACAAGCCCCTCCCTGCCTTGGACAAATTACAATCCAGCCAAATGGGAAGGTGGTGTAAGAGGAAGGAAGTAGGTCATTCTTTAGACAAGTACTATTCTTGGTACCAAGTTCCAGAAAGTCTTTTTTTTTCCTCTCATGGATGATTAGATCACTTAGCTAGCCGTGTCACTGTGGGTAACACAGAAGATGGACTCTAATCGCCTGGCCCTGAGGTCTGGATTCAAATTCTGGTCTCTTGTTCTTACCTAGGTGACTTTGGGCAGGTTACTTGACCTCTCTAGGTCTCCATTTCCTCACCTCTAAAACAAAGATAATACAGCACCTGCCTCACCAGACTGTGAGACTGACGGAATTAATCCACAGGACGCAGTTAGCACAGAACCTGGTACAGAAGCATTCAGTCGATTTCCACTATTACTGCCACTGCTATTATTATTAAGGTTATTTCTCAAGATTTATTGTATCATCTTGAGAGTTTAAGGCCTCTTAATCTGGGTTGGTAGCTCATGCATGATCAATCATCTCAGATACTACCTTATTTTTCCAGAAACCCTTGCAACATGTTTCTCTTTCACAATCATTTCCCCGTTTATTAATTCTCCCTCCTATCCAGTCTTCTTTTCAGAGGCAGAACTTGACATTCTGTGCTTTGAATTTTGCATTTCAGAAATGGCTCCTTCTAAAATGTTCTTTTTCCAGGGATGCCTGGGCGGCTCAGGTGGTTAAGCATCTGACTCTTGATTTTGACTCAGGTCATGATCTCACAGTCGTGGGATTGGGCTCCAAGCTGTCATCTTGGGATTTTCTCTCTCTCTCTCTCTCTCTCTCTCTCTGTCTGCCCCCCGCCCCCCACCCCCACTCGCACTTGTCCTTTCTCAAAATATAATAAAAATAAAGTGTTCTTTTTTCAAAGGCCCTGCATACCTGCGGCTATTGGGACAAATGGGAGGCACAGACCTTTATAAATGTTGAGTGGCAAGGACCTCCTGTCAGTCAATGAAGGAGGCCAGCCCTTTTGTTTCAAAGCTGCAGAAACTGAGGCCTGGAGCCCTAAGCACACCCCTGTATTAACGGCTAGAGCCAGCTCCTGACTCTGGCTGTGGGTTCATCTCAGTATCATACACCTGTGAATAAGCTAGGTCCCCAGTTTTATATGAAGCTTCACAAATGCAGACAGAGACCAGTCAGCAGGTATACATCATACTTTCTTGCTTACTGTTTCCTCTTTTCAATTTATTAGGCTAATGTCACAGTCTTATTGAGGTGCGAACACATTAGATAACTTCTGAAGAAGCCAGACATTATAAGGCTGTGTTGATTAACTGTTTCATTCCTTACCTTTTTTATGAGGTTTAGTGTTCAATTTGTGCCTGAAATATAAGTTTATACAATATGCTCATTAGTCTTAAGTAAAACAGTGGAGAACCTCATTTTCGAAACATTCCAACAGTTTGGAAATAAGGAATTAGACGTTCCCCTCCCACCCCATCTTTCACACCTTGTTTCTAGCCATGAGTGTTAGCCAGTTATACTCACGGTCTTTCAAAGAGTAAAGCAACAGCTTTACTCCCTGAAAGATAGTGGGGTATTAAGTTGTTTACTGAATAATTTTCAAAGCCATCTAAAACAATCTTTTTGTTTGTTGGTTTGTTTTTAGGACACAAGATGGTGAAACAGCCCAACCCAAAGAAGTCCAGCAGAAACAGGGCTCTGCCCACCAGGAATGGTTTACCAAGTATTTCTCTTTCTAAACTGAGTCTCAGGATTCCATCACAAAGAGGACACCTGAAACACATGTAAAGCATCTGACTGAAGGAATGAACTAAAAAACCAAATTAACTTGCTTGTGATACGATTTATATATAATAGCCAAAACAAATTTTGGCATTAACATTTCATACTGTTTCATTGTGAAACCAGTGCTTAAACAAAATTCTTGACATTAAGGTAAAAAACAAAACAACATAAACCAAATGAAAATGTTATCAAATGCACCCACAGAAAATATTAATGTTACTGATGACCCTCACATTGTATTTCTAGTGTCCATAAGATTTCACTCCACTTTGTGGAATGTCAGGCTTTGTGATTTCCATGATCTACTTTAAAAGTGGTTTCACTTGTCCTTAGAATGCTAGTCACCTCCACTTGAAAAGTATTTCTGTGTAAATGACAGAATTCCAAAATGCACATTCAACCTCACTAGGAAGAAGAATAAAAGTTCGAAATACTCATGAAAACCAATTACAAACACAAAACAAGGCAAAACTAGGAGTGGATGACAGCAGCCCTTGGCACACTTCGACTGAGTGCTCTGACTTCCTAAGTCCAGGACCTGAAGTAGATGAGAGAGGGGATAACACCTACCTCAAAAGGGGCTTTTGGAGAAGTAAGCAAAATAGGATAGGTATGACACCAATCACGAACTGGAATGAATCACTGCCAGAATTTTTCTGTGAATAACCGAGCCTCACTCTGTCATATGACTGTAGTTTCAACTTGGTCACTTATGAAAGTTTCTAGAGTATTCTTTGAAGTCAAAGATCTACTGAGCCCATAGTCTTTGGGCCTGGGCCCTTTGCCTCATGGTGCATTGCTTCCCCATCACATGGATGCTCAGTACTGTAAGGGAATCGGGACTGGCCATTCATGGTGCTGACCCATGTCAGTCCACACTGAATAGTCTGGCCTTCTGATGGAGCAGTGTGATTTGACAAGACTCAATACAATTTGGGCAAAATATGTTCTCAATCCTTTGGTGCTGGCCCCACACGTGGCCATAAACGTTTATTCTATGCACTGTCAAATCTTTGCTCTTTGAATAAAACTTTAAACTGGGCAATTAAAAATGGCTGTGACTTGTATTGTTTTCCCAAAGAAAGGTGAAAGTAGATGAAGACAGTTTGGAAATAAGAAATTCACATTAATCTCAATCAGGTCAACTTTAAATGAAAAGTAGCTGCTTACATAATTTTGGGAGAAATGCAATTACAACTCAAATTACAACTGACAATTTAAAGGTAAAATCACTATCTTTTTTAATGTTTTTAAGGTTTATTTGTTTTGAGAGAGTGAGCACACGTGAGAGGGTAAGAGGCAGACAGAGAGGGGAGAGAATCCCAAGCAGGCTCTGACACACTGTCTCCAGGGCTCAATCCCACCAACTGTGAGTCATGACCTGAACCAAAATCAAGAGTCGGACACAAAACCAACTGAGCCACCCAGAGGCCCCTAAAGGTAAAATTCCTATCTAATCAAAACACGTGGCCCCGATAATTTCTTAAATGAAAATACTTGTTACCATACATGTAACATGCCATGTTATTTCTCAGTATCAATTTTTTTTAGTGATCTTGTTTCCTGCTTAGGGTGAGCACTGTAGGATTATGCTTGCGTTTTGTGTTTTAAGAACTAAACTAGTTTTGTGTTTTAAAAACTAAACTACGTACAGATAGTTGTACTGTTTATTGAAACATTCTTCCAACACTGCAACTACTGATGACTAGCAACGTAGGCTGCACTTTAACTCAGCATGACACCTGCTGCAGGGACAGAATTTTACTGAGACTCTACATCTGTTTGATTTCTTTCTTGTTGCAGGTGACTGAAAGATTCTGTTAAATTTCTAGATTCCACACTGCAATAATTGTATCTGTTAACTAAATCTGACAATGCTTCTATCATTTATCTCCTTAGGACACATTCCTTGGGTATCTAAGTAAAGCATCAAAGGATACATGCTTAAGCTTTTTGATATAGCAGAATTATCATCCAGAAAGTTTCTCTCAAGGTTCCACCTTCACCACAGTGAATAAAATCCTCTCTGTACCCTAGATAATACTGACAAAGAAACTCAATTTGATAGATAAAACATTCTTCTGGTTTTTGTGTATATAATCAGATTCCATCAATCTCTCAAGAGTGAGTGGTCCAGACATGACAGTGATGGCTTGGGGAAAACAGTGCAGATGAAGAGAAATGAACTGATTCAGGATTGAGTCAGGAGGGAGAAACAGCAAGATTTGGTGATAAATCTTGTTAGGCTCTTTTAGGACAGAAGGAGGGGCTAACATACGGCTGGAGCAAAACTGGAAAGGAAGATTGCTGTAAAGTGTTTCTTAATTAGGGTAGAAAAGACTGAACTCACTCAAGAAATGGCTGCATATTGTGTACCTGAACCCTTTAGCTGCTCTAGCATTAATGTAACATCCAACACAGTAGTTGTGAGTGAGGCTACTTGGTCTATATTCTCTCCAGGATCCATCTGGATTCTGCAAGGGCGACGTTAGGAAATTAAATGGAGCTGTGGTAAGGAGCTGTCCCTGCATTCTTCAGATTTCTTACGGTAGCACTAATCTCCACCATCACCCCTGGGGATGCAATACTATTTTTGATCTACTCCCTCCTGCTAGTTCCTCAGCTGTCTCCCCTCACCCTACAGGTGATAATCAAAGATGACCCAGGCACTCAGAGTGGCTGTTGACTGTTAAGTCCTGTTAGTCATTATCCCTCCATGGGGAGTCAAGACAGTGAGGTGCTAACCAGCCAACTCCACTGTTCTTGTACACAGTATGCCCCCTTACCTTCCAATGTTTGGTCCTTGTACTGACAATGTTCCCTTCCACTGGGACGTCTCCCTGTGGCACCACTGGTGGAATCTTCAGCAATTGGGCCACTGGCAACTACACTGCCATGGGTCTTCCTTGCCAATTGGGACAGTGCATGAGCCAGTCCCCAGGCCCCATCCTACTGCCTGCTCTCAGACCACGTCCACTAACAGCCATGTCAGTCAGGTCCTCCAGGAGCTATCTCCCAAGACACAATTAGAATTAGAAGACATTTATTGGGGATTTCAATGGCCCTCAGCCAAGGACCACCAGAAACACATCTGCAGGGAACAAGTTGGGTTTATTACTTGTTGCAATAGGGAGAATGCTCATTGCGGAGATGGTAGGGCTTCTCAGAAAGAGGGTGTTAGAACCTATTTCAGAATTCTGGCTTTGGTGAGTAATTTCAGACAGCCTAAGGATGCAAGGGTGCACTCTAGTTTGGATGCTGTAAACAAGTCGGGGCAATTCTATGACTGGGTGCCTGAAAGAAAATTTTATTTGTTCGGAGCACAGACTAGAGTGAAGATAAAGCTGAAAATAGTTAAAAAAAAAAAAAAAAAAAAAAGCAGTTACTCCCTTCAGTCAGAAGAATGTTTGGTGGGTTAACACTGTGACCTTATTTTTTCTCTGAGCCTAGACAAAATAATGAGGTGCTTTTGTTTTGTCCTACTTTATCATGGTCTTGGAGCAACTCTGAGTTGGTATTCTGAGATTGTTCATGTCCAACAGGAGAATACCATGGCCTAGTTGGATAAGTGTCCATAACACAGATCAGTATCTGGATGTCAGGGACAGGTTTTTCTTCCCCTTCTCAAGAAAAACCACCTGCAACATAAAGGGAAGAGGAAGCCTAAGGCAAGAAGAGCCTTCAGACTATGGTGCAGGTTGACACCAGTGAAAGGGAGGCCAAGGAAGATTTGAGCAAAGAAGCTCAGACAATAAGACAGCACCAAGAAGTCTTGGCCAGGCCAGTTGGAGCTCCAGAGCAAAGACTGCCCATGAGGAGTCCCATGTTGAGCAGGAATGACCTGGCTTCAGTACCCCACCTGTGTCTGATCACAGCCAGGGAGAGCACGGCCTCCAGGGAACCCTGCAGCAGATGCCCAGAGGTGGAGCTTTGGTAACTGTACTCCCCACAACGACTCTCTTGAAGGGAGAGCAGTATTCCTCCAAGGCCTCCAGAAGCCCAGGACCAAAGGCTCAGAAATGCCAACACTGAGAAGCTGGGTAGAAAAGGAAAGAGAAGGGAAGACGTATCAAAGAGAATGAATTCAAGTAAAGAAGATGAAGTGGCCAGTAACCATCATGAGCACAGTGATGGTGGTATGGAAGGGGCAGGCTGGAAAAGGAGGAAGAGAAGGAGAGATGCTGGAGACTGTGAACAAGGGGCAGGGAGATAGGGCATCAGCTCAGGTACCAAAGGAATGTTGAAGATGGGAGATGAAGACCCCGTGAGCCGCAGGGAATGATCCAGGAGATGGGGGATGCGGAAAATGGACACCGCCCAAGGATTAAGCCCTAGAGAAGGTGACTGGTCTGGGGCCCAGAACCCTGGTGGAAAGGCTGGTCCTACACAGGGTAGGCACTTCAGGAGATGGAACAGGAAGGAAAAAAAGGAGACCCTGAAGATGTGGGTAGGTTTGTCCTTCTGGGACTGGAAAAGTAAGGGAAATCCTAGCTGATGGTTTCTTCTCACTAAAGACAGCAACTCAAGAGCGTTTTCGATGTTAATCACCAAGAAATTAAAATGATATTCATAGCTAAGATTGAAAAGTTGTATTGACAGAAAACTCTGAATTCATAATAAAGAAATGGCAATAACTGGTTCTTGAATGAATTCAAAATATTTTCACTAAGCACCAAAAAGAATAGTTCCCAATATTTTCACTAAGAACCTCTTTATTACTCAAAGACTGCCTAAAACTTAAGCAGTTTATTTAGGTTTTTAATCAAGAAATCAAAGCTGTTGGGATGCCTGGGTGGCTCAGTCGGTTAAGCGTCTGATTTTGGCTCGGGTCATGATCTCACATTTCGTGTCAGGCTCTGTACTGACAGCTCAGAACCTGGAGCTTGCTTCAGATTCTGTGTCTCCCTCTCTCTCTGCCCCTCCCCCACTCATGCTCTGTCTCTCCCTCTCTCTCTCAAAAATAAACATTAAAAAAAAAAATTAAAAAGGGGCACCTGGGTGGCTCAGTCGGTTAGGTGGCCGACTTCGGCTCAGGTCATGATCTCATGGTTCATGGGTTCAAGCCCCGTGTCGGGCTCTGTGCTGACAGCTCAGAGCCTGGAGCCTGCTTCGAAATCTGTGACTCCCCCTCTCTCTGTGTCCCTTTCCCAGCTCATGCTCTGTCTCTGTCTCTTAAAAAATAAATAAACGTTAAAAAAAAATTTTTTTTTTTTAATTAAAAAAAACAAAAAAGAAATCTAAAGCTGCCAATCAGAGCTTCGAATTGGCATGAAGTGACCAGGTTAACAACCCTGAGGTCATATATTGTGAGTAAAACCTTTTTTTAAAAGCTCTGTTTAACCTATACTGAGGGGATTTGTTAGCCTCAGGCTGTGTACCCCACACATGGGCACACAAACAAAAATGAGTAAAAAGTATTACGCATAAAAAATAAATAATAAGTGGTCCCTGTACATTCAGTGAGGAACAATGCCTACTTCTAATGAGAGGCACTGAGACAGATGCAAATCACTAACCTCCACAAGGAGAACCATGCAAGGTTGGTAGAGAGAGAGGTAGTCCTGTGTCTTGCGGGGTGAGGCAGAAAGCATGCAGTGGCTTCAGGGACCAGATGGCATCAGACCAAACAACCATGAATGGATGGGTATCAGTGTTATATAGGGAGGGCCTTCAAGGCTGAAGGAAATAAAACACTTCAGGACACTGAGTCACAGAAGTATTGCCTGTTCGGAAGACAATAGAGCATCTGTTTTGGGTAAAGAGATGTAATCTGATTAGATTGTAAACAACGAGAAAGGAAAATCTCATCCAAGGAGCACCACACACAATGCTGGTCTGTATTTCTCAATGGCAGCTCAACAGAGAATCTCATTGGCCCATGTAACCAACAAGAGGGTAAAATGTCTTCCCAAATGCTGAGATCCCATCATCTTCGAGGATGGTGAGTCGCTGAGAGTCACCTGCAGCCCATTCTCCACCCCAAGACCCCAGTCCCTTGGAATCAATGTCACTCATTAGCAAGATCCTTCCTTAATGAGAAATTCTGCTACAAAAAAAAACAGAAACAAAAACAACACAAGCAAACAAAACTGAAAGTGAAAAGAGATAACCAACCATAGCAAGCTTTAACCTCTCATACTGCACGTATACCTCAACTGTTGTGCTGAGCACAAGGTCTACCCCCTTACTTAAAATGGATGCATCACTGCAGAACCTAACAATTTACCATATCACTGCTCTTGCTACACACCCCCACCCCAAAAGTGAAAAAAACACCACACAAAATATAAACTTACCCCAAATAAAAGTCAACATCAACTTAAGGATCCTATGTATTAATACTACACTAACTTAGGATATGATAGTCCTTTCAACCTATTTACAAAATACCCTCATTTTGAGAGCTCTGGAAGCCTTATGGACATTGCTGCATTAGATTCCTCTTCTTGAGGTAATTCAAAGTCTTAAAATATGCAAATTTACCTATTTTACTATATTACCATTGAGGGGTAATTGTTATAAAAGGTCTACAACCAAAATCCTCATCCTCTGATTCTCAGATCAAATCATACAAACTTTTCCCTTCATATTATATAAGCTAATCTAAAATTGGAAACACAAAAAGACTTAGTCATAAAAAAAAATACAAAGAAACATAAAAAGGAATCTGTAAGTGGCATCATATTAACAGCCTAAACTTTGCTAAAGACAAAAATTTACTTGATCTACCAAAACCGTTTTATAAAGTACTCAAGAAAAGATGTTTATCAAACTAGGGGAACGTTTTAGGTGAGACCATCAAACAAAAATCATCTCATTCTTTGGCAAAGAGTTCTTCCAAAATGTCACGTCCACAAGAAGTGATGTTTGTCAAAACTGTGCCCAGGCTGACTCACACCAGATCCCCTTCAGGCCCGCTTTGACTCAGCTTTGCTTCATGGGTGCAGGGATGTTAGCAGACGCCTGCTCGAGGTAGGCCAAGGAGCCCTGAGGGATTTCGGCTGGCTTTTTGTGCTGCGCGTTGATGTCCTCCAGCACCTGCTGCCAATGCCTCAGTTTTGTCAAGTGCTTCTGGACCAGAGCATCCTTCCGCTGCAATTCATTCCTTAGTTCTGAGACATCCTACAAACAAAGACGATTAAGTCAGGGCAAACTCATGAAAAATGAAAATAGTTCCTGATTAGGTAAGAACACTAAGAAGTAAACTCAAAGAGAATCAATTCAACCTTTGTACATCCAACACTCTGCTTGGCTCCTCTATCCGAATAATACACAGCAACTTCTCTAATGGAAGATGCTGCGTAACGCTGGGAGCTTTTACTTTTCATTTTCTTTTAATAAGTAATACAGAATGTTCCAGTATTCCAAAGTACCAAAGGGCAGGCAAAGAAAATCAGGCTCTTTCCCAACCTGATCCCCAGGCACCCAGTATTTCTGTCCAAAGGTCACTGCTGAGAATCTGAAACATATGTTAACAACCGTTTAAAAGAGTCCACACCACTACTCTATCAGTTTGGGCTGAAGTGTTAAAATCTCATCTTCAAGAGCTTTTTAAATGAATACCAGCATCGTAATTCTTTATGAAGGTCTGGCATTGAACACACCTATGTTCTTAGTCAAGTACTCAAATCAGGAAATGCTCTGACAGAATACATTATAAGAGTATCATCTTATCATTCACATTCTCATCAGCTGATATCAATTAATAAAAAGAAGGTTTTCATTTAATTCAGCAGCTTGTGGGAGTAGTTACTTCAAACAGTACCAAAAAACAATCATGTCAATTTAGTGTTTCTCATCAGGGGCATGACCAGTCTCTTGGGCAAGACAATTCTCTCTTCCACACTGCATGGGGCAGGCTTTGGCCCAACACACTAAATGCCAATGAAGCTTCCCAGTCATCATGGCAACTCCAACACATTTCCAAATGCCCCAGTTTCAAACAACTGAGATAAATGAAACCCTGAGTCTCAAGGAACCTGGGACAGAACATTTAAGTTTTGATTCCTTGAACAAAACTTGAGCCCTTCCTGTGTGTAAGGCAGCCGGGGATACACACAAATCACAGTTTCTGTCCAAAATGAACTTATCATCTATATTAATGACTTTTCAACCTTTTTCAAGCAGCAGAACCTTTTCTTTAAGAGAAGTCGTCCAGCAAACGAAACTCTGTTTGAAGCCCAGCCTTCCACCTCCACCCCTGGCTCCACTACTTGCCCAACTTGTAGTGAACACTGACATCTAGCAACATGTGTATTCAATCTGTAAAGCCTACTATAACTCATGGGAAAAGGGTGTATCTCATTTAAAGCACAGATGGAATCCTGACCATATGTGCTCTTCCTGAAAGTTGAAGAGAAAGTTGAGTTCATACCTCTTTGATAACTTGCTCTGGTTTCTGGACAGATAACTGCAATCTTTTTTGTAGGAAAAAACATTCCGTTTGTCTTGCAATATCCAGAAATTTCTGGATACACTGATCAACACCTTATAAAAAAAGACCAAAATATTAAGAAAAACACTAGACACATATATCGTCCTCATAAATGAACAGTCAAAAATATCAAAACAGCACCTTCCCAAAGATGTAATCTGGAATTTTAATTCTGACAACAGAAATACTGACTCCCAACCCCCATGTGTTAACCAACATTAAATAGCAGATAATTTGCGTTTATATAAGGTTAATGAGACCTCAGCACAACACAAAAGTTCTTCTGAGGAAAGACAATCCTGACATCCAGCAATTAGAATCACGACTTCCAGTTAAAATGTAACATGTAAAATATAGTACAAAACAATCAGAAACAGTGGTTGCTTCTTGGGACAGAACTTGGGCAAAGTCAGGGAAACACAAGAGACTTTTCTCTGTAACACCTTCAAAAAATAATCAAAACTTATTTTTTTAAAAACACAGCACACATTGTTGGTTATTACTGTCCTATACAATATGGACAGCACATTATAACTAGCTCATTATGAGTGTGACATGTCAGTTGATAAACCGAACAAAGAACCAGCAGTATATAGAAATGACTGCATAAATCTCATTCCCTGGAAAAGTTCTCTAAGGATACAAACAAAACTGTAAAGTGTAAAATAAGCAATCAGGAATCTTGCTGAAGGCAAGAACGTGGTCTACAAAGAGTGAATTCTTACCAGTTCTAATTTCCTCCTGATCTGTGCCATTGACATAGTCCTGACTCACAAGAGAAGCAAAGCAAGCCTGTGTGATTCAAACATATAAGAGAAAATGTCATTCACATGTCAAAAATATTACTTCAGAGTAACAACTTCTCTTGAAGTTATTCAATGAGTTGACACAGTCTGGGTTTACACATTAGCTGACAAGACATCCTGCTAATGAAATAACTTGGTAAACTAAGTCCATGAGACACATGGAGGGAGAGCCTCCAAATGAGGCAGCTGGTATTTGCAAGCATCGCGACCTTGCCTCTCTCCTGCCACTCGCCCCTTTCACCAGGATCCCATTCCATACCAGAGCCTGGGCCCCTGGTCCAACTCCACTTAAAGCCCCTCCCTCTGATGCTTACATGAATTGTACCATCACCCTATTAGGGCTCAGATAAATCATTACCTCCTCAGAGAGGCCATCTCTCTCTACTCTTTTGAAATGGCTGGCTCTATCCTCATGGCCAGCTTTATTGTTTTTCACAGTTAACGGACATCATTCCATTCTTCTAGTCCATTATCAGTTGTCCCCTGCCAGCAGGTGGGAATTCTGCATATCTTGTTCTCATACTCCTAGAGCAGGAATACTGCTCGGCACTAAGTGGGTGCTCACTAAATACACGTTAATGACAGACGGGACAACCTAAGAGCTTGCTATCACATGGGTAAACAAGTCCGAGAGAATTTCTCTCAAGGGGCACTGATCTAGAGGAATACATGATTCAGCCAAGCACTTCTGTGCACAGGAAACCGTCAGGAAATGCATAAAGAGGTCTATCACAGGGCAGTGGGATCAGAAACAGAATGGGAGAGCTGGTGGGGAGCAGTGGTCAGAAAGGAAGCCTCAGGGCGTCTGGGTGGCTCAGTCAGTTAAGCGTCTGACTCCTGATTTCTGCACATGTCATGATCTCGCAGTTTTAGAGATGGAGCCCCGTGGGCAGCTCTGTGCCAGCAGCAGAGAGTCTGTTTGAGATTCTGTCTCCCTCTCTCTCTCTCCCTCCCCCTGCTTGTGCCTTCTTTCTCAAAATACATAAACGGAAGGAAGGAAGGAAGGAAGGAAGGAAGGAAGGAAGGAAGGAAAAAAGGAAGGAAGGAAGGAGGGAAGGAAAGAAGAAAGGAAGGAAAGAAGGAAACCTCAGGAAAGCACAGCCCCACCAGCAGTGAGCAAAGTACACTGGTGTGAGGCAGGCATATCTGGGCCCAGATTTAGGCCATCACCCACATGTGAGGGCCCTTCGGGAAGCAACAAATTCTGCTGCCAGAAGTTTCCCCTATTTGATTTATAGAGAAAAATCACAGGACTCCTCCTGGGAAATCCCTGTAACACCTCAAGAAATCCGAAAAACAAATTGCCCATTCTGTGTATTACATGGAAAGATGACGCCTGTTGGATTTGGGATATGCCTAGGGCACATCTGCTCTGTGAAACCTGTGGGTACTGGAAAACATCCCACCCAGGAGGCCAACCAGGCAAACCAATCAACAATGGTGGAGCTGCTCCCTCACAACCAGCAGGGCCACCAGGCATAGTGAAATTTGATCTCAGGAATTTTCACTCCCTCTTCCCTCTTTAAAAAAAAAAAAAGGAAGAAGAAATCAGGGGCCCCTGGATGGCTCAGTTGGTTAAACATCAGACTTGGGCTCAGGTCACGATCTCATGGTTCGTGAGTTTGAGCCCCGACATGGGGTCTCTACTGTCAGCATGGAGCCTGATTCAGATCCTCTGTCCCCCTCTCTCTCCCCTGCTCTCATGCTCTCAAAAATAAACAAACATTAAAAAAAATTTAAAAATTATACATACAGGTCTTCACAGACAGGTGAGCAGTTGTATGGAGAAATGTGTGGTAGTCTATAAAAAGAATATGCTTGGGGCGCCTAGGTGGCTCAGTCGGTTGAGTGTCCGACTTCAGCTCAGGTCGTGGTCTCAGAGTTCATGGGTTTGAGCCCTGCGTCTGGCTCTGTGCTGACAGCTCAGAGTCTGGAGTTTCCTTTGGATTCTGTGTCTCCCTCTCTCTCTGCCCCTCCTCCTCTCACACTGTGTGTCTGTCTCTCTCTCAAAAATAAACATTAAAAAAATTTAAAAAATAATTAAAAAAAAAAAAGAATATGCTTCTTAGAAGTATGCGTAGGGAGGCACCTGGGTGGCTGAGCCAGTTGAGTGTCTGTCCAACTCTTGGTTTCAGCTCAGGTCATGATCTCAGGGTTTGCGGGTTTGAGCCCTGCATCAAGCTCTGCACTGACAGCACAGAGCCTGCTTAGGATTCTCTCTCCTTCTTTCACTGCCCCTCCCCCATGTGCATGCATGCTCTCTTTCTCTCTCAAAACAAATAAAAAAAAAAAAAACTTTAGAAGTATGCGTAGGATGGACAGTAGGGAGGCCCAAGTAATAGTCCTCATTTGCACAAGCCAAGGGGTTGGCTTTGGGCAAGTAATTTCTCCTCTGAGCCTCAGTTTCTCCATTCATAAAAGGAGAGGATGGTCTCCAAGACTTCCTCCCACAAGAATGCATGATCTCAACAAACTCATTACATTGAAGAGCATTTACTGAGCAACTAGAATGAGAAAACTAGAGACCTAAAGGGAGAGCCCCCAAATAGAAACGAAAAGTGGGCAAGCAGGTGCCATGAACCACTGCAGGTTACAAAACAGAGGCCCACACAGACCACAGTGAAATGAAAAGGAAATGAAAATGTGGCCTTTGAGCAAAGTCCTGAGAAGACCAGATGGGTGATCATGCAGCAGCAGAGAGCCAGCCCAGGTCGCACCACTCACTCCCTGTCACCTGGCTTTGTCTGAACGCCCTTTTGGGTTTCACATTCCCTGGGAAGTGCCTTTGGCAGCCACACCCATGTGTGCTCTCAGAGTACCCCGGGTTTTCTTCTACCAGAGCACTGATCCCCCAACACAGCAACTGCCTGCCACTCATCTGTTTCTTCCACCCGGCGGCTGTCTTGAGTTCCTTGATGGCAAGGACTGTTTTCTCTGTATTCTAAGCACCAAAGACAGGGCCACAACAGGCTCCTTCACTGTTTGACAAATATCCATCAAAGCTATTGCTACCTGCTGCCATTGTATCAGCACTGATGGGAGAATGAAGGACAGATCCATTGGGGAAGTGATGCAGGACTTGGGAGAAGGCAGCTGGAAACCCAAAGGGAAAACAAACAGCACATGCAGAAGGAGTCTTATGTGCCTAGAAGGAAGAAAAAGTTGGAATGCAGCAGAAAGCTGAACATGCAGAGCTGGGAAGACCACAGTAACCTTTTGGCTTTAACTCAAGAGTGACAGCATTAGGACACTGGGTGGTTGGCTCTGGCCAAGACATCTACAGGGCCAGTCTTTCAACAAGCTCTCATGACTGACAGCCACCTCACCTCAACGCTAAATGCTGCTCTAAAGCTTACCAAACCCCTTCCTTTCTGGCTTGGTACCACTGCAAAAGCATCTCATTCTCCTCCCAGATAGATTTGGATATCCTTCAAATCAGTTCGTTATCTCCAAACTTTTCAATGTACGCTCCCCAGTAAAAACATTTTTGCCCATGCAGCCCCAGTAACACAGTCATTTACAAACCATATTCATGTTCTACTCTGCTATTACACATAGTATAAAACTCACACGACTAGGATTTAAAATGTGGAAAAGGGGCCTGCACTTATAAGTTCTTTGATTTCCGCACAATAATGGCTCATCTTTCACTTTAGGGACCACTGGAAACCATCTTATTTTTAAGCACTAACTTATTTTTACCTCTCCTTTGTCTACTACCAACTTCTAGAGCAGAACTCGGTTTGGGTCATCCCTGCCTCCCTCGCTCCCTAACCCCCAGCTTTCCTTCTCCCCCTCCCCCCTCTCCTGGTACCAACTTCCGCACAGCAACTTTTACGTAAGTCCATTTCATCTCCAAGAGTCCATTACTTCAGGGCCGTTGAAGGGTGCAGCCCAGCGGAAAGGAACAGGACGTAGCAGTGTGTCATTACCCTTCATAGATCCACCAGTACCCTACACGCAGGGATGCGGGGAAGAGCGCTCAGGGATGGGGCCAAGAAAGAGTAAAACGGGAACCACCGACTGGGAACCTAGAAGGGTCCAAGGCTGGGGGTGGGCAAACTTGAAGTCCACGTGCTTCCAGAAACAAAGTCTAGGTCTCCGCCAGCAGACCTGCGCACACTTCCGGCCACCACTCAAAGTGGAGATTAAAGCAAGTAACTTACGTTCTCTGAGCCTCTTCCCCGATCTGGAAGACTGTCGCGAGCATCACTGAAATGGGCAAACTGCCCAGGTGCAGCTTAGGTTTCAGGTAAGAAAGGAGGCTGGGAACGGACGCCGCAGTCTCATCTTACCTCAAAAGAGGACTCCAACTCGTCCACCAACGTACTGTTAGAAGTTCTCGGAGGGCCTGGCGCTGCCTGAAGAAGCGAAGCCTGGCCCCTGGAGTCTCCGGGATGTCCAGGCGGCTGTCCGGAGAACATACCTCCCAGCGGCGCCGCCATTTCTGAAAGGGCGGGCAGGAGGCCCACTGCGCCTGCGCAGGAGCTGGCGCCCGCGGGTCACGGGGCACGCACGGTCACGTGACACCGCAGGCCGCCGCGGGCTTCCGTCGAGCTCCAGGGAAAGCGTAGGTTTGGTGGCATCTCCCTTTTCTTCTCGGCCAGTAGGCAGCCAGATTTTTAGTGACCTTAACTGAAAGCTTTGACCGGATTTGACTCAGTTGTGGCAGTGGAGAATTCAGTGACTACGGTGGAGCGAGCCCTTCTCCAGGAGTCAGGATACTCCTGTGCAAATCCCGCCTTTGCCCTTAAGATTTGGAAGGACTTTGGCCATAGCTTCTGTCTACGGGCTCAGGTTACCCGTTGGTAAGAAGGAGGGAGGCGCCCCTTTATTCCACAGTTACCGAGCGTTTACTGTGTACCTATGACTAATCTAGTCAGTGTGGGCAGGGCGGGAACAAACTGGCAAAGTTACGCCTACATTTTCTGTGCAGAGAGACCGGTAACAAAAACATTAACATTGTTCAGGCTCCCTGTGTGCCTGGTATTGTTCACCTTAGATATGTATAGTTAATTAAAGCCACTATGCTAATGTCTTTCAGTAACTTGCTTTTTAACACTTATTTATCTTTTCAGAAGCTAAGTGTTTGTCCCATTATATTTAATTTCACAGTTTTCCAGCACATTTATTCTTGGTCCTAGACTCTGTTTACTCTGGGATTTTAACAGTCACCCCAAGTCTCTGTTCTCGTGGAGTTCACTACTGTTTTTGTGGGAGAGAGAGACACATATATAGCAATATCATGTAGAGATAAGTGTTTTAAAAAAATGAAACCCGGTAAGAATATGCATAGTGATGGATTTGAGATGGGTGGCTGGAGAGGTCCTCTCAGAGATTCTGCACTAGAGTGACGGAAGTAAAAATTTACGTAGAAAAATCTTTCTAGACGGGGGCAGGGGTGCCTGATGAAAGAAACTGCCTGGCATATTTAAGGAACCACAGAAAGGCCAGTAGGGCTGGAGCGAGGGAGGCAGGGCACAAGTAACCAGAAAAAGCAGAGGCTCCCCTTTGCGAATCAGGTCTCAGATCAAAAGTCATCTTATCAGTGTCCATCAAAATTAGCCCCACACGCCCAGCCACTTCACCCTGCTTAATTTTCTTTACAACATTTAAGCATCACCTGAAATGACCTTGTTCATTGTCCTTCATTAACAAAAGCCACCAGACACATGTGCACCAACAGGAATGCAAGCTCCATGAGCTCAGGGCCTGCCTGTCTTGTGTACCTGTACTCTCAACACCCAAAACTGCCGGGCATGTTTGTTGACTGAACAAAAATATAACACCATCATGGAACTAGTGGACTCCAGCAGTTCCCAAACTCTTTTTGGCTCTTAAGACCCCTTTATGCCTCTACAATATTGCTGAGTACGACAAACATTTTTGTTTGTATGGGTTGTCAGTATTCAATTAAAACTTAGAATAGGTAAAATATCTATTAAAACTGAGAATTTAAAATATTTATTTAAAAATAAACCAGTTAATGTTACCATCAATGTTTTAATATATATAACTTTTATAAAACAAAAAAAAACCCATCGGAACAATGGGAATCACTTCACTTTTTTGCAAAAGTAAAAGACTTTAACGCTTCCCATCCTCATGTGGTCTCCAACCCCAACAGCCACCTGGGACCGTGAGAGAGACTTGAGGCTGGGGGGGTGATTCGCATTTCCCAGTCTGGATATCCAACCACCATGGATGGGGCCGCTTCAGTTCGGGGGTTCTCTACTTCAGCTACCACGTAACACTATCACATTCTAAACCACTACTGTTTTGGCGTGCAGCGCAGCCATGCCTAGACCTCTCTGATAGACATGGGTAATACCACCTGCCTCAGAGCATGGTTCTGAGACGAGCGAAGGGTTTGTGAAATACCTGGCAGCCAGATGCATGTGCAATGACAGCTAAATTTCATCTCAGCCAGACTAGATAAGCACATGAATCCAGGGCTAAGTCATGCTTTTTGGATCCCACGCTCTAATAAACATGAGAGTTGTCGTTCCTCTCTTTATAAAATGCCTTCGATAGAAAGCTTTCTGTCAAATCCCTGCTTCACCTTCTGAGTCACCTTAGAAGAAACCGAAATGCTTCTAGTTTCCCTTCACAAGGTGGTGGTTCCACCTTTTTCCATCTTTCCTGACAAAGTACCTTCTGGACATGGATAGTCAGGGGCACCTGTGTTTACTCACTATTCCTGCATGATTTTAATGCTAACAACACAAATGTGCATTCCCATACCCATTCCCTCTCTATAAACCACTTAAGACACATAACATCCTCTTACATGTCACATTTCTTAAATATTAAAAACAACTCCAATAAACATGTTTTCTGTCAAATGTTCAGTCTTAAGAAAAAAGGTATAGATAGATCCAATTCATGGGTAACTTGTTCACCTAGATACAAAAGTAAAAAAGAGGAGAGGTTTGTTCTATCCTAAATCAGCACAAGTAGAATTTTGTTGATTGGTTGTAGTCCCAGGTGATAAGCAATACTCTACCCATGAACATTCCTTTTATTGGTGGTGGGTTTTTTTTTTAATGTTTATTTTTGAGAGAGAGAGACACACAGTGTGAGTGGAGGAGGGGCAGAGAGAGAGGGAGACACAGAACCTGAAGCGGGCTCCAGGCGCTGCGCTGTCAGAACAGAGCCCAATGCGGGGCATGAACCCACGAACCATGAGATCATGACCTGAGCTGAAGTCAAACGTTCAACCGACTGAGCTACCCAGGTGCCCCTCTTGGTCTGGTTTCTTCACTTAAATATATTCCACATCTATTCAAGCCACCGTATTGACAGAAAGCACTACAGTGTAACAAACAATTAACAATGCCAGCTCTGGAGAGAGGCCCCCTAGTGTTTAATCTCTGCTTTCCCACTTACTAGCTTGGTGACATTGTTGGCACGTTATTAACCCTCCCTCTGGTGCCTCATTTTCCTCATCTGTAATCTGGGGATAATAGTACCTACCTCACCAACTGATAAGCTCATCACTGAGTGCTCTAAAGTGATCATTAACATTGGAGAAAATACTGTATCACCATGCCCCAACTTACTTAGTTCACATAACACAGCCAGAAGAGACAAGTTGTAATTGTCACTGAGTTGACAGTAATACAGAATACCAGAGCCACACCAGCGAGCATAAAAAGTTGGATTTATTTTTTCTGACAAGTACATAGGAACCTTTAGTTTGTTCCTAGCATCACAAATCTAAAATACATTTTGCTCCTCACTTAAAAACATCTACTCTGAAAATCAGGTAGTTTTTCAACATGTAATCATTTATAGAATATCTTAAAAGTCATTGCCAAGCAAGATTATTAGCTTTACCTTTATAAATCTCTACATAAAACAGAAAAAAATCAAGATAATCAAATTTTCTTTTGTTCTACATTTTTAAATACCATCCCTTGTTTCTTTTAAGATTTTCATCCATTCATTCAAAAATATTTTGAGGCTCAACTGCTCATTTAAGAGAACTGAAAAATTTTAGAGGATCTGAACTAAGCACTATCTTGACTGAAATGAAGCAAGAACTCTATCAGGGTCCTTGTGGGTCTCCCGGTCATGCCCTTCCGCAGATACGGAACCTCATCTTTGTTGGTCATCACACCTGCTATATCTAAATGTGCCCACTTAGGATGAGTCACAAATTCTTTCAGGAATGCTGCAGCCGTACATGCTCCTGCAGACCTGAAGAGAAAGACAAAAACCATTGTTTAATGCCATGTAAATGTGCACTGACCATTTCATTAAGATCCTCCATTCGTGCTAAGTAGCTCCTATGAGCAGACAGCAAAAGTCAAGCTTATGAGATCTACTAAGAACTTAACCCAGAAACCACTTTCAGAATATTTATTCTCAGACACAGCTTTAAGGTAAAGAATAAATTCCAGATTCCTCTTCCCCATGGTAATGAATTCACTTATTTTTCATCATTTTCCCTTACCATTTATTTAAAATAACTTTTAGGGGTGCCTGGGTTGCTCAGTTGGTTAAGCATCCAACTCTTGGTTTCAGCTCAGGTCATGATCTCATGGTTTTGTGGGTTTGAGCCCTGCTTCAGGCTCTGTGCTGGCATTGCAGAGCCTGTTTGGGATTCTCTCTCTGTGTGTCTCTCTCTCTCCCCTCTCCCCTTGCTCACGCTGTCTCTCTCCAAATAAATAAATAAACTTAAAAAAATAAAATAACTTTTAGATTTGAAAACATACAAAATTTTGAGAACCAGTTGGAAAACACCTTGAAAATTAAAGATATTAGGAATTAGTGCTTATGAACACTGCATCAAAAGAAAATTGGCTACATTTTTCTGTGAAAGGGCACAAAATTAAAGTGATCATTTTGGTAACCAATGATTATAAAGGCGTACTTTTATAGCTCATTTTACATACCTGTATTTTCCAATGTTATTAACATCAGCAAGTTGGCAGTCTACAACTTGTCTTGTATAATGCTCAAAGAGAGGCATCCTCCAGACACGGTCCCCTGTTTCAATGCTGGCCTAGAGAAGAAATAGGTACAATAGAAGACTGCATGAAGTAGGTTCTGGTTAAATTCATGGCACTGATGTATTCAGTGCAGGAAAGAAAGAACTGTTCTCTCTGACCTATTACTCTAAAACAGGAAACTATACAACCAGGTCCAGAATCATTTCAGTTAATTCAATGATTTACTTAAGAATTATAAAAGAAACCAGGAATGTTGTAAAATGTCCCACAAATTTGTAGGATATCTGCTAAAACCATCAAATATGGATTTCAATTTACAATAATCTGGTATCCAGCAGTACATCCAGGCTTTGTGGGACTGATTAGGGGGAAACAGTCTTCGTGATGCTCATCACCTCAGTGTGCTGGGGAAAGACATGTCTGAAACTGCACCACTGAAGACCAGAGCCTAAGACAAGGTGAGCTTATTGAGCTTATTCATTCACATAATCAAAACCACACTCGTTCACATTCACCATTTACTGAATCGCTACAGAGCACCGCCAGGTGTTGGGGATATAAAGAAATTTAGTGTCTGAGCCATCAGAGGGCTCAAAGGCTAGTAGGAGAAACAGATACACAGACAGTTTTAATACACTGTGGTCAGAAGTAAGACCCAAAAGTGGAAAGTCAGGAAGCGGCAACAGAAGCTGTTATTTTGAGACATGAGTAAATAGATGAATCAGCCCTAGGGTTGAAAGTGTCTGCCTCTGGGAAAACAGACTGTAGACTGTTGTAGATTGCTGACTGGGATTTAAATGTTTATACACATATAACTTTGATTTTTTTTAAAAAGAAGCTTATTCTGCACAGCAAAGGAAACAACCAACAAAACTAAAAGGCAACCAACGGAATGGGAAAAGATATTTGCAAATGACATATCGGACAAAGGGCTAGTATCCAAAATCTATAAAGAGCTCATCAAACTCCACACCCGAAAAACAAATAACCCAGTGAAGAAATGGGCAGAAAACATGAATAGACACTTCTCTAAAGAAGACATCCGGATGGCCAACAGGCACATGAAAAGATGTTCAACGTCGCTCCTTATCAGGGAAATACAAATCAAAACCACACTCAGATATCACCTCACGCCAGTCAGAGTGGCCAAAATGAAGAAATCAGGAGACTATAGATGCTGGAGAGGATGTGGAGAAACAGGAACCCTCTTGCACTGTTGGTGGGAATGCAAATTGGTGCAGCCGCTCTGGAAAGCAGTGTGGAGGTTCCTCAGAAAATTAAAAATAGACCTACCCTATGACCCAGCAATAGCACTGCTAGGAATTTATCCAAGGGATACAGGAATACTGATGCATAGGGGCACTTGTACCCCAATGTTTATAGCAGCACTCTCAACAATAGCCCAATTATGGAAAGAGCCTAAATGTCCATCAACTGATGAATGGATAAAGAAATTGTGGTTTATATACACAATGGAATACTACGTGGCAATGAGAAAAAATGAAATATGGCCTTTTGTAGCAACATGGATGGAACTGGAGAGTGTGATGCTAAGTGAAATAAGCCATACAGAGAAAGACAGATACCATATGGTTTCACTCTTATGTGGATCCTGAGAAACGTAACAGAAACCCATGGGGAGGGGAAGAAAAAAAAAAAAAAAAAAAGTTAGAGTGGGAGAGAGCCAAAGCATAAGAGACTGTTAAAAACTGAGAACAGAGGCGCCTGGGTGGCGCAGTCGGTTAAGCGTCCGACTTCAGCCAGGTCACGATCTCGCGGTCCGTGAGTTCGAGCCCCGCGTCAGGCTCTGGGCTGATGGCTCGGAGCCTGGAGCCTGTTTCCGATTCTGTGTCTCCCTCTCTCTGCCCCTCCCCCGTTCATGCTCTGTCTCTCTCTGTCCCAAAAATAAATAAAAAACGTTGAAAAAAATTTAAAAAAAAAAAAAACTGAGAACAAACTGAGGGTTGATGGGGGGTGGGAGGGAGGGCAGGGTGGGTGATGGGTATTGAGGAGGGCACCTTTTGGGATGAGCACTGGGTGTTGTATGGAAACCAATTTGACAGTAAATTTCATATATTAAAAAATAAAAAAATAAAAAAATGGAAAAAAAAATAAAAAAAAATAAAAAGAAGCTTAAATTTTAAAAAGTCAAGGGGCGCCTGGATGACTCAGTTGGTTAAGGATCCGACTTTGGCTCAGGTCATGATCTCACGGTTCATGAGTTTGGGCCCCGCATCAGGCTCTGTGCTGACAGCTCAGGGCCTGGAGCCTGCTTTGGATTCTGTGTCTCCCTCTCTCTGCCCCTCCCCTGCTCGTGCTGTGTGTGTCTCTCTCTCAAAAATAAATAAACGTTAAAAAAATAATTAAAAACAAATCAAAACAGCAGCATTGTGGGTGCTTGATAAAGAGGGACATGGGGTGCATGGCAGGCTAGAGGAGAGTCCCCCCCACCTGCCCAGCCTGGCAGGAGACAACTGAGCTGAATGTCCCAAGTGCTGGGCGGGGAGGGCAAATTCTTAAATATCAAGAATGTATTCAGAGACATTTTGTATTTGTCCCCCAGTGGCACGCAGGAAGCTCCCATTCATTACTTGTTGAAAGAGGAGGGGTCAGATGGAGCTGTCTCATTACCCAGCAGATACACCGGGTCTGGAGCTCAGGAGAGAGACGGGAGCAAGCAGCAGAGAGGTGCCCGCTGAAGCCGCTGGGCTTCCCCGTGAAGACTGGGAAGAGCATGTAGCCTAGGGCTGAACGCCCATCAAAGGGGCAAAGGAAAAAACTGGCAAAGGAGGCTGAAATAGAAGTCAGTGAAGAAGGGAACCTGAAGAAATTGTCACAGAAGCTAAGAGTAGGGTGTCACCAAAAGGCCGGGGTGGAGTGCTGCCCCCAGCCAGGCTAGTGAGGCTGAGTGGTGCTGACTGGGGAAAGCCACCGGCAGTGGGGGAGCTTCTTGGTGGGTAGGGGGGGGGGGGGGGGGGGGGGGGGGGGGGGGGGGGGTGACAGAGACTGCTGTCTGGAAGAGGCAGGCTGGCTACGAAGGGGTGTGGAGGAGGCACAGAGCACAGTGGTCAGTAGACATACTTCACGCCGCCCACAAATAGCCAGGACAAGCCCTGTCGACTCACAACACGCATTCACTGAAGACTATCCCTTCCTTTATAAAGCTGTCCTCAAAACCTTTCCTACCTCAGGGATTCTACACAGTGGCCGTGGTATTTGAGTCACTTTCACATCAGTCTGAGGCCACAAAAGGAGAAGAGAAATGTGGTATCATAATTATAATTTTGGAATGTTTATAGAGAACCCAAAGCACATTGAATAGAGTGTATTGTATTTTCAATTCAAAGGCAAACCTGCGACAAAAAAATCACTAGGTCACATAGGGGTTGAAGAAAGAATAACTTAGGTTTAATCATAATAATTTAATCATCTCTGTAATTTCAGTCTCTACATATTATTCCTACCTCAAATAGTCTGTTCCACAGCCAGGACGAATTGGTAAAGACCCCAGTGGCACCGGACCCCAGAGCTATGTCCATGGCACCTGCAAGACATAAGCCCTCAGGTCAATGTTCAGCGTCTTCAGGCACGATGTGTTTCTCTGCTGCTCAAACCAAAAGTTCAGTCTTTAATATGATTTTAATGTATGCTTCATTTTCAAAAATAGGTAACCTTAGAAAATCCTTACTGTATACACTTAAGATCTTCCTAGTTCCTCAACTGGAAGTCAGCTTCAGTGATTAGAGAAAACGTAAAAAAGGAAACAATACCAAATATCACCAATAATCTCATCCTCAGCATAACCATTATATATTTTAAATATTTCCTTCCAGGGGCGCCTGGGTGGCTTGGTTGGTTAAGCGTTCGACTTCGGCTCAGGTCATGGTCTCACGGTCCGTGAGTTCGAGCCCTGCGTCGGGCTCTGTGCTGACAGCTCAGCTCAGAGGCTGGAGCCTGTTTCAGATTCTGTGTCTCCCTCTCTCTCTGCTCCTCCCCTGTTCATGCTCTGCCTCTCTCTGTCTCAAAAATAAATAAACGTTAAAAAAAAATTTTTTTTAAATAAATATTTCCTTCCAGATTTTTTCTAAACTTAAAAAAAAAAAAACCCAAAACATAAGACCATACTGTTCATGTCCAAATATGTGTTTTTCCTCTTATGCTTTAAGCATTTATTCCTCTTGGGGTGCCTGGGTGGCTCAGTTGGTTAAGCATCTGACTCTTGATTTTCGCTCAGGTCATGATCTCATGGTTCCTGAGTTCAAGCCCTGCATCAGGCTCTGTGCTGATAGTGTAGAGCCTGCTTGGGACTGTCTCTGTCTCTCTATCTCTGTCTCCCTCTCTCTGTTCCTCCCTGGCTTGTACTCTCAAACAAACTTAAAAAAAATTTAAACATTTATTCCTCTTTTATAAACAAACATTAGAAAGTAGTTTTAATGACTTTAAAAGTCCACTGGGTACAGGTATCATAATTTACCTTTTATGGAGCACTTAAGCATCTCTAATTCCTCAGTATTTCTAACCACATCTGCTGTAAGACTCTGCCTTTTAAAAAAAAGTGTTCTTATTTTACCATACTTAATTTGTTTCATCTTCATTTCCTTCTCCAACAAATTTGCATCACCTTGGAAGACTTTTCTGTTTACATTAATATATATATATATATTTTTTTTTTTTAAGGTTTATTCATTTTTGAGAGAGACAGAGCGTGAGCAGGGGAGGAGCAGAGAGAGAGGGAGACACAGAATCCGAAGGAGGACTCCAGGCTCTGAGCTATCAGCACAGAGCCCGACGCAGGGCTCAAACCCATTGAACCGTGAGATCATGACCTGAGCCAAAGTCAGACACTTAACTGACTGAGCCACCCAGGCGCCCCTTACATTTATATATATATAAATGTATACACATATATACATATATATATATATATATGTGTGTGTGTGTGTGTATATATATATATATATATATATATATATATATATGGGTTTTTTTGTTTTTTGTGTTTTTTTGAGAGAGAGAAAGAAGAGGGCCAGAGAGAGAGGGAGACACTCTGAGCTGTCAGCACAGAGCCCAATGCGGGGCTGGGACTCACAGATGGTGAGATCATAACCTGAGCTGAAGTCGGACGCCCAACTGACTGAACCACCCAGGCGCCCTACATTAATATATTTTTTAAATCAAGTTAAAAATCCATATTTCCAGGTCTTTGTGGGTACATGTTCCTGAACGCCAACCACAAGTAGATGCTACAGCTTAGCGGCGCCTTCTCTGGTTCCAGTATTGGCGCCAGGCAATTTTGTTTGTTGCCTGCCTGGTCCTGCTGCAAGCTCTGGAGCAGGGATCACATTAATTCCTAAGTATTCACGTAGGGCCTAGCACTCTGCCTGGGACACAGGAGCTCAGTATTCATGCAAAGGGAAAAGCCAACCCTAGTACCATTCGGTACTAGGATACTCCTGGAACGTCAGAGGAGACACCACAGAAGATGAGGGAAATTCTATAATTTTCACAAGGTGGCACCTGCTACCTATAACACAAGGCATGTCCAGGGTGCTCCTTAATCCTTAACTGTAGCTTTGCGTGGTGGCTTTTCATGGAGCGGTTGTTAGCATCTCCCCCACGAAAAACTGAAACTTGAAGACAGAATTATATACACTGTTTTGTCAACTTTTTGACAATAAACAAAACTTCCCACATTCTTCCATTTCTTTGCAGTTGGGATTAGTGGCCGTATGACACCCCAATGAGTGATTCCCTACACTTCCATGTTTGTGGTATTTGCACACTTCTCTGACTTAAATAAAGCTTAGCAATTCCTACCAAATAACAGCAGCATTCTTCACAGAGCTAGACAAAACAATCCTAAAATTTGTATGGAACCAGAAAAAAACCCAAATAGCCAAAGCAATCCTGAAAAAGAAAACTGAAGCTGGAGGCATCACAATCCTGGACTTTAAGAAGTATTACAAAGCTGTAATCATCAAGACAGTATGGTACTGGCACAAAAACACACACTCAGATCAACGGAACAGAATAGAGAACCCAGAAATGGACCCACAAACATATGGCCAACTAATCTTTGACAAAGCAGGAAAGAATATCCAATGGAATACAGACAGTTTCTTCAGCAAATAGTGCTGGGAAAACTGGACAGCAACATGCAGAGAAATGAACCTGGACCACTTTCTTACACCATACACAAAAATAAACTCACAATGGATGAAAGACATAAACATAGGACAGGAAGCCATCAAAATCCAAAGGAGAAAGCAGGCAAAAACCTCTTTGATCTCCGCCGCAGCAACTTCTTACTCAACATGTCTCTGGAGGCAGGGGAAGCAAAAGCAAAAAGGAACTACTGGGACCTCATCAAAATAAAAAGCTTCTGCACAGCAAAGGAAACAATCAGCAAAACTAAAAGGCAACCGACAGAATGGGAGAAGATATTTGCAAATGACATATCAGATAAAGGCTTGGTATCCAAAATCTATAAGGAACTTTTTGAATTCAACACCCAAAAAACAAATAATCCAGTGAAGAAATGGGCAAAAGACATGAATAGACACTTCTGCAAAGAAGACATTCAGTTGGCCAACCGACACATGAAAAATGCTCAACTTCACTCATCATCAGAGAAACACAAATCAAAACCACAATGAGATACCACCTTACTCCAGTCAGAATGGCTAACATTAACAACTCAGGCAACAACAGGTGATGGCGAGGATGCGGAGAAAGAGGATCTCTTTTCCCTTGTTGGTGGGAATGCAAACTGGTGCAACCACTCTGGAAAACATTATGGAGGTTCTTCAAAAAATTAAAAATAGAACTACCCTACAACCCAGCAATTGCACTACTAGGTATTTATCTGAGGGATACAGGTGTGCTGTTTCAAAGGGGCACATGCACCCCCATGTTTATAGCAGCGCTATCAACAATAGCCAAAGTATGGAAAGAGCCCAAATGTCCATCGGTGGATGAACGGATAAAGAAGATGTGGTATATATGTACAATGGAGTATTATTCGGCAATCAAAAGGAATGAAATCTTGCCATTTGCAACTACGTGGATGGAACTGGAGAGTATTATGCTAAGTGAAATTAGAGAAAGACAAATGTCATATGACTTCACTCATATGAGAAATTTAAGATATAAAACAGATGAACATAAGGGAAGGGAAACAAAAATAATATAAAAACAGGGAAGGGGACAAAACATAAGAGACATAAATATGGAGAACAGAGGGTTACTGGAGGGGTTGTGGGAGGGGAGATGGGTAAATGGGTAAGGGGCATTAAGGAATCTACTCCTAAAATCATTGTTGCACTATATGCTAACTAACTTAGATGTAAATTTAGAAATAAAAAATAATAAAAAAGAAATAAAGCTTAGAGGAATCATTTCATTTTGTTAATCTTGATCAACCCATCACCACACCCATGCCATGAATAAGCTGACTCTTCAGGAAAGAGAGCAGTACTTTGGTATCCGATTACTCTGTGCCATGAGTGCATGGATTGTACCTTTTGCCCAAAACATCACAAGTAAACTACATTAATAATTGGTTAATAATAAGGAATTTTGAACAGTTGACAATTTAAAACAAAAACTGGTGACCCATATGCAAAAACCCATAATTCTGCACGACATTTGGTAACTCAGGTCTGTTTGGGTCATTTGTTCCTTTAGGTTTTGTTACTCTCTACCTCCCAATTCTCTCTCAAACCTATCTGCTGCTCTCTTCCACCACTGTTACCACTGTTAATCCACCACCTGGACTACAGTAATAATGGTCTTTAAAACAAAAAACAAAAAACTCATAGAAATGTCCAAATATACACAAAGAGAATAGTACCATACATGCACAGACACCCATTAACCAGCATCAACAGTAACCAACTCATGGGCAAGCTTGCTTCATCTATACCCCCCACCCGCCCACCCCCCTCCTGCTCAACAGATTATTTTGAGGCCACTTGCAGATACTACAACATTCATCCTAACACACGCACTCACACATCCACAAGAGTCAGCAAGTACACACTGCTCACCGCCTAGCTGGCCTGCCAGTCACCTCGTGCCCTTCTCCAGTGCATTCTGCACACGGCCAGCATGAGCCCTGATGGCGCCAGTTTCATGGAGCAAACTTGATCTCATTGTCCCAGAGTTTCCTGCTGCACTTGGCTCAGGACAATACCCAGTAACATGCCAAGGTGGAGCCGGGGTCTGGCACCTCCTAGAATGTCGGCCTTGTGTGCCTGCCCCAGCTGCACTGTGCTCTCCTCAGTCCCATTCACCGTTGCCCCCATAAGCCCTTAAGTGAAGGGTGCCCTCTGCTGGGATGCTCTTCCTTCCCTCCTCCACCCAGTGGTGCCTCTGCTTTCAGATCCCAGCTCAAGCAGCAGTTCTCAAACAAGACGCCCAGCCCTCAAATAAGAATGTGATATCTTCTACTAAAGGAATAGGAAGTGACACACATAGATATTTAATATGATCCAACTGAGATCAAGGCTCTGAAGCTGACTTCATTACCTACTTTAGAAAATGATTTTCTTTTTTTTTTAATTTTTAAAAAAATTTTTTAATGTTCATTTATTTTTGAGAGAGACAGACAGAGTGCAAGCGGGGGAGGGGCAGAGAGAGAGGGAGACACGGAATCTGAAGCAGGCTCCAGGCTCCCAGCTGTCAGCACAGAGCCCTACACAGGGCCTGAACTCAAACCATGAGATCATGACCTGAGCCGAAGTCGTATGCTTAACCGACTGAGCCACCCAGGCGCCCCGAAAATGATCTATTTTCTACATAATTACAGAACTGGTACCATCACCAATTTCAGAATTACCAATAGCAGAGGCATACTTTCTGTTTTCTTTTCCAAGGCCCATTTGGAGCCGTTTATTGAGGTACTAACTGATCAAGTTACCAGAACTGTCATAGTCTCACAGAAACATCAAAGCTCCAAGGATGTCACCCCTCTTACTCCATCCCAAATCAGAAAGTTGCACTAGAAAAATGAAATGAAATGAAATGAAAACAGGTAGCATGACTGAATGGTCATCCCCTAAACACGCCATCATTCCTACGGTCTGATACGGGCCTGCCTTTTCAAGGACAGTAACATTGGTTCAGTGTCTGGCAGGACAGTAACATCAACCTAGATCATCTCACCTCATCTGCACAGAAACCCCTCCTGTTAATGGGGTGCTATTATACCCTCATTATACAGATGAGACAACTGAGGCCTTGTTCAAAGTCACATGCTGTTAAGATGCAGGACAAGTTTCAAAATTAGGTCCTTTATCTCTGAAGACTATGTACCTCCTCCCACCATGAACCTGGGGTTGGAAAGTGTTTCTTACCGCCCCCTTTGATCACAGCTACTGGAACTCAGAAGGGGCCAGTCACTGTGTGGGGAGCTTCCGCTGGGCCAACATCTGGGCAGTGTAAAGGCTCACCCATCAGCTTGCTCTTAGTTACCTGAGACCAATTTTCTCACCCTCAGACTAGACAAAAAAAAAAAAAGGGGGGGGGGAGACTGTGCTTCCTCATTTACAGGAAAGGTGCACTATACCACCCACCTCACTGCCACCCCCCAAACACCAGCCTCAGCACCTCCACCCTTCAGCTCACGTGTTTGCTAAATCAAACAGAAAGACAAAAGACCACAAAAATACTACAATGCTAGCTTAAAAAAAGGCCTCCCAGCAAATAAATCTATGCAGTATTGTTACAGTCACATAAAAGGGAAAACATGAACTGATTTCTGCTAAAGTAAAGGCTCACATGATCAGAAGAATAAAAACCAAAAGAGAAAAAATGGTCTGAATTTTAACCTTCACAGAGGCAGAAACAACAAATCTCGGCAAGAGAACTGCTGGATGAAAGACTCCTAACATTCGCTTTGTGCAGCAAGGCAGTGTCTGCTGTCACCCCTTTGGGAATGAATTTGTTAGTCTACCCAACAGTGGTGGCCCAGCCTTCCTTCATCCAATGCCCGCCCCGTGTGGGCACTGTATTAGGCTTTCTAAAAACTCCCTATCTCCCAATCTGCCAGGCAAATGCACTTTGTCCCAGGTACTGATGCTCCAGGGGGTCAGGTGACTTGCCCAAGGCTGAACGACCATTAAGCGGGAGACGCCCAAAGCCAGCCTTGGAGCTTATGCTTCGCACCACACCGCCTGTTAAATGAGGACCTCCCTACCCACCCTCCGAGGTTTTTGTTTCTTTGTAACGTCAAGTACAGGAAGTTCAGAAAACTCAGCTGGCATCGGTATGTTATGATTAACGCAAACAGCTACCGATTTGGGGATTTATCACTAACCTTTTCGGGTCTGTATCAAATAGCAATAACACCACAAACATCTCGTGTCATTTTTAGATGTCACTCTGGGTGGGCTGATATAACCCACTTGTTATTTCTTTTTTTTAAGAGATATAGCCTGAGATGTTTTAAAACCACGAATCCAACGTCCAAACCAGTTTAAGCTGCAGAACAATTCCTCTGGTGAAAGATGTCTGAATGCAAGTGGAGCGAGCCCACGTTCAGCAAAATCACGCCCTGAGTTAACGTGTGCGCCCTATGCCAACAGATACAGCTTTCCTCAAACAAAGGTAGGAAAAGCAGGCTGTTTGACCTGTTAGGGTGGCAGCATTGATGATGACCTTTGGGTTAAAGGTGTGCGCATAACAAAGTGCATCAGCCAGTATGAGCCTCCCCTCTGCATCCGTGTTATCGATCTGCAAAGAGAAGGGTCAAAAAAAAAGGGTAAGATAACACAAACAATGAGTATCAAAACTGGATACAACACTGTTCAACTTAAATGTAAGAAAAGCCAGTGTGACATCTGTTACTCGGTATCAAAACATACTTCAATTAGAATAGGAACGGATTTAGGGGCACCTGGGTGGCTCAATCGGTTAAGTGGCCGACTTCGGCTCAGGTCACGATCTCACAGCTCGTGAGTTTGAGCCCCGCATCGGACTCTGTGCTGACGGCTCAGGGCCTGGAGCCTACTTCGGATTGTGTCTCCCTCTCTTTCTGCCCCTCCCCTGCTGGCACTCTGTCTCTCTCTCTCTCTCTCTCTCTCAAAAATAAACATTAAAAAAAAAAAAAAGAATAGGAACGGATTTAATCTGAAGAGCAAACATGCTTTAATAAGCCCTGTACCAGAGCTGATGACCAAACGCTCATTCATGGCTTTGAAAGCAAGAATAAATAGAAAATGTCTGGTCCATTTTACCAACAAGTTTCTCACAGGATAAAGGAAGATTTCAAGATTTCTGAAAACAAAGAGGCTAAAGAGTTTAAGAAAGTTACAGTGAAAGGGCAGCCTGGATCTCCAGACAGAACTCTTTGCAACTTAAGCAACTTTATATATATTATATTGCCTACTTTTACACAGAGGCCCAGGCATTACGGGCAGTGCGTGCATGCATGCAGGTGCCCCAGCAGAGAACCTGCTGCCACATCACCAGGAGTGCAGAGTCCATGATTCATGTCGGTGTGCCCCGCCTGAACACCAAAACAGAAAAAGCTAATCATGGCACAGGTAAAGACAGCTCTCGCTTTCCTGCTTTGCTGTGCTCTACAGGGCCTGCTGCAGACTTGTAACTTGTGTGTATAGCACATAGGAGGAACAGTAAGACAGGGAAAATGTTCTTAAAATTCCCCATAAAATACTTCTAACTGCATGGAAGGCCACTTAAATAAAGACACCGCCCTCCTCTAAATGGAGCTCACGCTCTGCTTCCCTTCAAGTGTGTTTATGTGGCCACTGGGGATTCCTTTAGGAACACCCGAATGGGGAGGGCTGTTTTCCACTCACACACCTGTATGGTCTTCCCGTTCCTGGCTTTAACGACATCCCCAGGCTTGTTGGCCTTACCGCTGGGCATGTTTTCACAGAGAGGGGCCAAACCTATTGGAAAAGCATATATGAATGAACATGGAATGTGCCGGGTCCAAACTCACCCCCCCCTGAGGACCGAGGCCACTGGTGGGCCATCAGAAGTATGCCAGAGACATCACCTTAAACAAGTGATCAACTTTAGCATCACCAGTGACCCAAATGACATCATGTGCACCAGCAACAGGAAGTGCACACTCATGTAGCGTTCTTATCAAGGAGTCTAATCTGATTCTATCCTGAAGACACAACCAAATAAATCCAAATTGTGGACCATCACAAGACAAGCCTGGACCCTTCAAAACTGCCAATGTCATGAAAGAATAAAATAAAAGGGGAGGAAAAGATTCCAAAATAGAAAAAAATTGGAGACATGGCAACCACATGCAATGTGTGATCCTTAACCGGCTCTCAGATTTCAAAAATAAAAACTTGTGTGTGCCTGTGTGCACAAAATAAACATTTTTGTGGACAACTGGGAAGTCTGAATTAGGGGACTGTGTATCAAATTCCTGGAAATAATGGTATTGTTGTTGCACAGGGTGTCCTTGTTCTTAGGAGACAGACACACGCTGAAGCATTCAGGGGTGACCTGGCATATGTCTGCAACTTACTTTCAAAAGTTCAGCAAAATAGGACGAGGATATTGGCAGGACGGGGGAGGCACCTGTGAAACAGACCTGACTTCCAAGTTCACCTTCCCTTGGTATAAACCACGGATGGGACACCGGGCAGTCAGTTAACCTAAGTCCTCCCCCGCCATCCCCACACTCCTGCGACACAGCGAGCTCCCAGCAGCGTCTGTCATCCTGAATGACACAAAGGGTGGCTGTGGACGGAACACTTCTTGTGTCCCAGGCATTTTCTGTATTTCATGCCTTGTAATCGGCCACAAGCCCGATGAGGCCACCCCTGAATGAGCTGGAGGTGTTCTTCCACCCAGACTGCTGAGCAGTTTTCACTGGAGTTAAGTCACAAGCCCCACATTGGGTGCCCCTGACTGCTAACCACCGTCTGCAGAAGTACAAAAACTCAATTCTAGTTGCGGCCCACATTTAACTCCACCAGTTCAGACAAGAAGACACTTAGCTACCAGCTTCTGCTCGAGGAAAAGCTATTTAAAAACCATTTCTTGGGGCAGCTGTTGGTTAAGCTCAGTCATTTAAGCAGCTGACTATGGATACTGGCTCAGGTCATGATGTCATGGTCGTGAGACTGAGCCCCTCCTTGAGCTCCATGGTGAGCACGAAGCCTGCTTGGGATTCTCTCTCCCTCTCTGCCCCTCCCTCGCTTGCTCTCTAAATTAGTTTATTAATTAAATCTTAAAAAAACAAACAAACACATTTCCTGATTCTTTTCAGGTTAGAGGAAACTATGTTTGCTGCCCATTCTGCCATTTGACTGGATTCCAGAACTCTCCAGGACACGCCCCTTGTCCCCTCACCTACGATGTTAATGGGTAGGTTCAGCTTGGCAGCAGAGACGATGGCTGAGCAGATGGTGGCAGCTCCTCCCATGTCAGCCCTCATGAGGTCCATATTTGCAGAGGCCTTGATGGAAATGCCGCCACTGTGGGGGGAAAGGACAGCAGCCGTATCAGTGGTGAAAGAGAGGGCTCATGTCCCTTTAAGAAAGAATATATAAGCTGAGGCATCATCTACCTGGCAAAGAAAATTCAAGTTTCTAAATTGAGAATCTGAATGACTTAACATTTTAAAAGATGGTATCACAGTCTTTATAAAAACATAAATGGGTGTCCTGGCTCATTTTATTTCTTGTTGAATGAAACACAGCAGTGTCAGTGGAGCCATTACTAAGTCATGTAATCGGTGCTGCTCAAACCCATCTCTGTATTAGCTCATTAGCTCCTGACACCCACATAGACGTGTCTTTTCAGCAAATTTTGTGAGTCAGTCAACTTATTGAACCTGAGGGTCACAAACTGTTAAGAAAAGCCAACAAGCTCAGAAGACTGGGAGGATCCCTCGCAAGCCACAGAAGGACACAAGGACAATTCCTTCCGACACCCCTAAGGTGCACTCCATCCTGCTGATGGCAAAATACAACCTGAATCAGGCAGAGGCATGAGGAAGATGCTCCCCAGAAGCCTTAAAGACAGTGCTCAAACCTGAGAGCTGAGATGGGTTTCAGTTGGCAAGAAACCTAAACTACTGCCCCAAACAGGCTTCTCTGACTACCTAGTGACTTTTCTGCTTCCAGTCTGCAAGAGTCCGGAAGCCACAGGCTTTGCAGGCTGGGCCTGGAGCTGGGGCTCGCACTGTGAGTTCTGAGATGTGCTGCTGACCTGACCTGGCGGTTCCAGAGTCTATTCCCTGCACTGAGGTCCGCTTTCCTTAGAGATTAGGTCCTAATTCTCACTCATCTCAGAAGCTCTGGATAATTAGATGGCTGTCAATTACACCTAGAATTAAAGACAATCCACTGGCTCAGAATAAGAAAAGAAATACACTGTTGGTCCAAGAAGTCCAGGGAGAACCCCATGGGGGCAAAGGAAACACTTTGGTGTTTCCAAAGTGGTACATGGTACATGAGGTCATTCTGTCTACTGGCCACATCCTTCTCAACCTTCCATTCATGGGACTACAGTTCAAAGTAACCACCAAAGAGCAGCAGTTCTCACTGCTCACCTGTTAGACTGCTCTCAAATCCATCCATTTCTATTGAATCCATCCTGGTGAGGACATCATCACGTCATGGAGATGTCTGCCGCAGCTCCTATATATTAAGGTCTCCCTATGTCAATCTTATTACCCCCTTCATTTCATTACCCACACAACGACTTTTCTTACCAAAATACAAAATATCTCAACCAACATCCCAGCAGGCTTTCTGTGTGTGTGTGTGTGTGTGTGTGTGTGTGTGTGTGTGTATAAAAAATCCTAAGCGGATTCTAAAATTGATATGTAAATGCAAATGATGCAGCCAAAAGAATTTTGAAAAAGAAGAGCAAAACTGGAGGGTCATGTTACAACATTTCAAGACAAAGCTGTACTCATTAGACACTTGGTTGCAAGGTCCTGGGGAAATGACAAAGAGGCCAGAGTTAGACCCGTAATTATATGGTCAACTGATTTAACAACAGTGCAAGGTAGTTCAATGGAGAAAGGACAGTCTTTCAAAGAGACAGGTTTGCAACAAAAAGACATCCATATGGAAAGAAAAAAAAAAAAAACGCCATGCTTTTCACAGCATATGCAAAATTTCAAAATGGATCATAGTCTTAAATGCTAAAACCGTAACACTTAGAAAAGAAAACACAGACCTGGGCATTGGCAATAATTTCTTAAACAGGGCAACAAAAACATGAAGTATAAAAGTAAAAATTGATAAATTACACTTCATCAAAATTAAAACTGCTCCTCGAAAGAGGTCACTTAGAAAAATGAAAAGGCAAGCCTGACAGTGGGGGAAAAAAAGATACTTTCAAATACTGATCCCACAAAGGGTTTATTATCTAGAATACAACAATGTATACAATGTATAGTTTTAAAAACTTGTAACTCAGCATGACCATCAGTCCTATAAAAAAAAAAAAAAAAAGGCGAAAGATTTGGGCACTTCACTAAAGATATACCAACAGCCAATACTCTCAGTGAGAATGCTAAACACCATTAGTCATTAGGGAACTAATCACACTCAAAATGAACCTCCGAGCTATGCCACACATCCCCAAGAAGAGCTAGAATCCAAGAATGACAGTATCAGAGGCTGGGGAGGACGCGCCACAGCTGGATCTGTGTGCAGGAATGCAAAATGGCACAACCACTGTGGAGAAGTTCGGTCACTGTGTATAGTGAAACACGCAGTTACAATGAATATACTTTGGTGTTTCCATATAACGGAATACAACCCGGTGATAAAAGGCAACCAATTACTGATGTGACCAACATGAGTGAATGTCACAGACACGATGCAGAAAGAAAGAAGGCTTAAAAGAAAAGAAGAAAAGAAGAAAGAAGACTTAAAAGATCCCATGAGAATGAATTTCTAGAACAAGAAACACTCATCCACAGCCACACAAAGATGACTGGTGGCCTGAGGCAGGGGTGGGAAAGGGACACCTGCAAAATGCACCAGGCTGGTGTTTGGGGTGATGGAAGGATTCTGTTTTCACAGGAGCGAAGGCTGGTGCAGGCCTAGGCATATTTGTTAAACTCCTCGAACTGAATACTTCAAGGATGAATTTCACTACACACATAAATCCCATGTCCTCCTTTGCCTTGGCTAGAAACCCTTCAGTTACTTCATACTGTTCTTAGAGCCAAGTCCAAAATGCCACCGGTCCCAGAACGACCCGGCTCTACCAACCTCTCCAGCCACTGTGTCCTCTTCCCTGTGAGGCTCTGCTGTAGGTGCTCTTTCAGCTCCAGGGGCTCCCTCGTCCTTCCTGCCTTGCAGCCTCCACCGTCCTTCCTCTGCCCGACTCCCTGCTGCACTACCCTCTCCTTCCCTTCCCAACTTTATCTGAGCCTGTCACTCCTGCGAGGAAGCTTTCTACTTTACCAAGGTCTCCTTGCTCAAAATTCTCACAGCAAACACTCAAGTATGGAATTGAATTAACAATAAACTTCACACTGAACGTTAACGCTGCATTGAGATATGAGCCCAAGACAATATAAAATCATCACAATTGGCAAGACCGTTAAACACAGCACCATTTTTGTGCTCTAATTTTTCCTTGCCATAGTGTTTTAGAATAAACACTTAAGTGACAATAGCATATGAATGGAACTGAAAATCAATGTGCATATTTTGAATAGTATGAGCTTGAATCTTTTACTGAGGATCGTTTGGAGCCCAATGCTTCAAAGGAGAGGAGGTGGACCTGTGGGCGGAAGACACAGGAGGCTAACATCAGGAAGACTCTGCTGGCAGCCAGCTCTGCCCAGGACGGGCGTCACCGTGCCCAGCACACTCCTGTAAGGACACTCCATTCACGTACCAGAGTCTCTGAATGGGTGTGCACGTGTACTGGGGACACCCAGATTTAACGGACACGTAGCAGCATTTTCCAAAGTAGTTTCCAGGGACCATGAGCCCCATGAGAAATATATTCCCACCGAAGGGAATTTAGAACATGCTACATCCTGTGCCCTGAGAAGTCCCATAGTTAAAACAAAGCAAAACGAAAATCTCACGTGTTTTATCCACCGCAATCTTTGGCCAAGTAATCCTTTTTAACTCTCACACTCAATTGGCATCTCTGAGCTAGTATTCAGCAGCCAACGCTTCCTCCGGAAATACCCATAGCATCTTCTCCGCCTCAGTTTCTGCTTGCTTGAAACAGTCAGTTTCCAATTCTAAGGAATACTTACGGCTTAACAGGATCAATGGAAGCCAGGCTGGTCAGCTAAACAAAGCAACGTGAAACAGGGCAGACAGGAGGCTGTATGGTCCAAACAGCTGCATCCCTGCATCCACACGAGGGATCTTTAACATCCACACGGGGAATCAAAGTGTATGGTGGAAAGATCAAGTCATATTAAAGACAGACCCAAGTTTGACTTCCAACACTAGGTATTAGCTATGGGGCTCTGAGCAAATTATTTCACCTCTCCAACTCGGGGTTTCCTTATCTATACAATGTCTGCCTAACTCCTAGAGCATAGACCAGGGGTAACATATGTAAAGTGCCTAACAGAGTCTCTGACACACAGTAATACATTTAAAGTAACGTAAGATTTGACCAAACACTGTGCTTTTGAAGCAAACTTTACATAAACAATACAAGTCCACACAAAGCATTCACCAAAATACAAAGCAAAGATGCATAAAGAGGTACCTGTCAAAGGTAATTCCCTTCCCAACAAACACCAGGGGCGCTTCGCCTGCATTGGGGCTGCCTCTATAGTGAATTTCCAAGAAGACTGGAGGCTCATCGGATCCTTTGGCCACACTTAGGAACGATCCCATTTCCTGTTCCTCAATCCAAGATTTGGGTCTACAGGGCAGAAAAGGTGAAAAGTCAACACACTTGCGGTTAGCTCTATTTCAAAGTAGCTTAGAAAAAGCTCATCTGTGTGTAAAACTCCTAAAATGTGCGACATAATGCTTCAATGATCACTTCCTAATTGCTTTCTGCATGTTCCTGAGCCAGTCACTTGATTCTAAGTGTTTCCTCATCTATTAAATGAGGTCAAAGATGCATCTGTCAGAAGATTAACTATAGAATTACTAAGAGAGCTCATCCATGGTGCATAATACAATGTCGGATAACAGTACAGACTCGGTAAGTGCCTATTACTTGATTTGCTCCCCCTCATCTGCTCACACATATCCAAAGTTTGAACGCAAGATAAAGTTAGCGAGGCTCTCAAACCACAAATGGTGCTTAAAAACAGTTACAGGGTCCACTGCTTTATTTTTTTGTATTTCTAAAACGACAAAAAAAAAAAAAAAAAAAAGAACAAAAAAACCTAACAAAAGAAAACAACAAAGAAAAACCCCCACAAAGCTACACTTCAATGAGTGAACTAAAGTATCGCCTTTCTTTGCTTTTTTAGAATTGCTGGAATTTGATCTTTTCAATGTTGTGACACCATTTCTCACGGTTTCAACTGCAGTTTGAGATGTCTGCTTGAAATGGGAAAACTAGTAATTATTTAACAAACACGGGATCGCTGGGGATGATCTAATGGTGGTGCCAACCAGAAAACAGACGCCATATCGCTATTCCTCATAGGCAAGGGATACAAAGGGCTTTGTACTGGTTTCTGGCCACAGTAACTAGGCCAGGAGAGAAATCCTACACTCCTACCGGCCAAGCAGAAACAGCCATATCCAAGGAGTGCTCCTCCCACACTTGACTGCCCATTCGTTAAAACTATTAAACTAGGGGGGCGCCTGGGTGGCTCAGTCGGTTAAGCGTCCGACTTCGGCTCAGGTCATGATCTTGCGGTCTGTGGGTTCGAGCCCCGTGTCAGGCTCTGTGCTGACAGCTCAGAGCCTGGAGCCTGTTTCAGATTCTATGTCTCCCTCTTCCTCTGACCCTCCCCTGTTCATGCTCTCTCTCTCTCTCTGTCTCAAAAATAAATAAATGTTAAAAAAATAAAAAAAAAAAAAAGAAACTATTAAACTAGGGTTGTGTCATGGAGAGATGGCTGCCAGACTCTAGAGAGAAAAGAACATAAAGACAGAAGGATGACAATTAAAAACAAAACAAAACCCACTTCAAAAGCAGCAAGGCTGTATAACATGGGCATTTTTTAATCATAAACTCAGTACTTGATGCCTTGTTAAAATCCTGTCCTTCTGGAAGTCCTGTCTGTATTTCTCTGATTCGTACCCATCCACACTACAGCCGTCAGATGCAGCTGCCTCAGTTTAATGAATTATACCGACCTGACCCACCTCCTCTCTGGCCGAACCTCCCCTTGGCTGGGCCACCAGCCCCGCAGTTTCCAAGGGACCACCAAACACATGCTTCTGCACCTGAAATGCCCCACCCCACTCTCTCCATCTGCTAATTTCCAAGGAACCTCCAGACTTTGCTTAGGCACCCTTTTCATTGGCAAACTTTTCAACTTTCCCAGAACCCTCCTTGACTATCTGCTTGGGCAGGATCCTCCGCACACCCCCATTTTCCTGCCTGTTCCTTCCCGTAAGCTCCTCACTTCTTTGAGGTCAAGGACCACCACCATCCGCATTTGCGTGCCCAATTCCCAGGCACACAGGAGGCACCCTCACTGGTGTGTAACCATACAGTCACTATCCGCTGACACAAAGTAGCTCTGGTGTCTCCTCAGATCAAAAAAGTAACAGTCTTTGCCAAGACACCTTTATAGAGAGACTAAATGTTGCTACAAATTAAACATATGCTAACTGTTCCAAATATCTTATCAAGCTCTGGATTTTATCTTATCAAGTGCTGCATTTTCTAAAAACTATACATTTTTATTCACTCTATCTAGACCATAGGGATTTCCCCAAATAACGTGAACTCCAGTCACAACTAAGTACTGAAGATATTTTAAATGGAAGCTCCCCTGAGATACAACACTGGTAGTAAACAATTATCTAGGTAAAGCAAATATCCACTGACTTATTTTTTTTTTTTGAGACAGAGAGAGAGCATGAACGGGGGAGGGACAGAGAGAGAGGGAGACACAGAATCAGAAACAGGCTCCAGGCTCCGAGCCATCAGCCCAGAGCCTGACGCGGGGCTCGAACTCACAGACCGCGAGATCGTGACCTGGCTGAAGTCGGACGCTTAACCGACTGCGCCACCCAGGCGCCCCTCCACTGACTTATTTTAATCATAAATTTCCCCCAAGGTCAGACTTGTTTTGCTTACAGGGTTCTGGGGAGATCACAAGAGGGTAACAGAACCTGGAGGGGTAGCTTTTACCTCCCACAGCCCAGCTGCTGACGATGACCACACAGGGCTGCCCAGGAACCAGCTCTGGTACCCAATTTAGGAATCTACAAGGCAGAGATTCTCATTTCATGCCAACTTAGGCACGCTGTGCTCTTTACTTATGTCAAAAAACGATAGAAATAATTCACCAAAACAAGATACACAAATTATCAAAAAGCTACACGGTTACAATTTGATCCAACAATTCAACTCCTAGGTACACACCTAAGAGACATGAAAACATATGTTCATACAAAAACATGGACATCAATGCTCAGAGCCGCATTATTCATGGTATCCAAAAGGTAGAGAAGCACCCGAATGTATACCAACTGATGGCTGGGTGGGGAGATGGAAATGAAGAGTGCCTGCTAATGGGCACAAGGTTTCTTTTTGGGGTAACTGACATGACGCTGAATTACCTGACATGAACCTCTGTCTTACTACTAGCACTCTTGAGATTCTTCTCAATAATTTCAGCAAATCTGGTTGGCGTCATCTCATTGGCTGGAGTCTCCATCAGGTGGCGTGCCAAGTTCTGTCCAGAAGCAAAGAGGACTCCCTTCTGCCAGGCCTCCTGGTCCCCACTGGTAGAAGGAAGCACAAGGTCACCACGAGACAACCTGTCAAGACACTAACTGTGTCGCAACTAGGAGGGCCCTTACCCTATAAAAACAAAAGACAAAGACTACAGGTGCAAAACGGACACATGGGACCTGGATCATTCTCTGTGCTCTGACCTGGCGGGGGGGGGCAACGTATAAGAGCTAGAAAACAGCCATTGCTGAGCTGAGTCAGAGGTGGTAAGCATTTTGCATTTCATGTGCATGAACAAGGGGTGGACTGATGGGTCTCTGAAGCCCTAACTCTAACACACACTGATGGAGGAGGTTTCCACATTTCCAAAGGCCCGTGTTGTCTTCCTTCACTGCATCAGGGATGATGCAGCCCCCAGTGCTCACTGGAGAGCAAGCACACTGCAAAGTCCTGAAGTGGACGTGAAGGTCTTTCTGCCTTCTCTGTGCCTGGGTCAGGGCTCTGAACACCACCGCACCGAAGGGCAATGACCAGCTTTAAGAGAAAGGACATGCGCATGTGTTTCACGATCCCAGCTCTTCTTCCTTTTTTTTTTTTAAGTTTGTTTGTTTATTTATTTATTTATTTAGAGAGCAAGTGCGCATGGGGGAGGGACATAGAGGGAGAGAATCTCAAGCAGGCTCCTCACTATCAATGCAGAGCCCAACCCGAGGCTCAAACCCACAAACCATGAGATCATGACCTGAGCTGAAGTCAAGAGTCAGATGCTTAACTGATTGAGCCAACCAGGAGCCACCACCACCCCCCGCCCCCACCAGCTCTCCTTATGCACAACAGGAACTAATACAGGTGGCATAGAGACAGATAAAACAGCTCGTAGTTTGGAGGGTTTGCCACGTGCCATACGCTTGACAGTGTCTTTCCATCGTCATAAAGGCCCTAGGAGGCTGGAATTGCTGGAATTGCAGCTCTACTGAACAAACGAAGAACGTGTAACGGAGACTTCAATCACTTCGCTGACGTTACTCAGCCAGCAGGCAGGGGAGCCAGGATTCAAAGCCCGACTAACTGGTCACGGGGCCCTCATTCCAAACCAGTCCACGACAGCTGCCAACCACCAGGCTGTGTCCTCACAGCCCCACCTCTTGAAGGTCTCACCTCTGTCTGTTCCTAACAAGAGAGGCTTTATCTCCCAGACCCCAGGATAGGGCTGCAATATAGCAGGTGCTCATTAAGTCGGCTGAGAAATGAGTCTCCCCGCTAGACCACAAGAGCAAGGACCATAGCTCTTCCTCTGTGTATCCTGGAATTTAACTCAGTGCCTACAGATGCTGGCTAAATGAAAACTGTTTGTATCAAAACCCGCTGGGGGGCGCCTGCGTGGCTTAATTGGTTAAGTGTCCGACTTCAGCTCAGGTCATGATCTCATGATTTGTGAGTTCAAGCCCCAAGTTGGGCTCTGCACTGAAAGCATGGAGCCTGCTTAGGATTCTCTCTCTCTCCCTCTCTCTCTCTCTCTCTCTCTCTCTCTCCCCCTCTCTCTTCTCTGCCCCTTCCTGGATCATGCTGTCTTTCTCAAAAATAAATAAATGAATAAACATTAAAAAAGAAAGAAAGAAACCTGCTGGGACCTACCTGTCACCTTATTCCCTCCCTCTTCAGAGAGCTAACTGGGTCTGGCTTCCTAGTAACCAGCAAGCATGGAGGGAGTGGGAAGCCATGGGTCAAAACGTGCACATGGTGAAAGCCAGGAGCAGAACATGGACAGTTACCATACTCTTAAAATGGCTAAGGTGATGCGGGAGGTCACAGATTAGCCATGTGGCAGTGCCCGTACTGAAAAGCTCGTATGTGGTCATATCCAAATGTCCCACTATCTGAAGGTCAAGAAATGCAACCTCGGGCCTGGCTTCGTTCCATCACCTTCCGTGGAGCTTTGCCGATACAACTACTTTCTTCTTCTGCTTCAGGTCATCATACTCATAGAGACCGAGCACTGCTCCTTCTGCAGCCGCCTGCGCATCTCCACAGGGATCCACCTCCACCGAAGAGATCTCCAGGTCCTGAATCTGCCTGCACCCCGCTTCAGAAGGACAGAGGAACCAGAAAACTGGAGTCAGTCAGAGGCAACTCACTAGCGAAAGGCAGAGGCATGGTTGTGGGCTGAGAAAAGAGGACTGGGGTTCAAATCCCAGCTGACACTTGACCTTTCTGAGCCTCCATTTCTCCTTCTGTAAAGTGAGGATGTGTACATGCCTCACAGGTTGTGGAAGACAGACTCACAGACAAAAGGACGCATCTAGCTCCTGGCAGAGGGGGCCATCAGAAGTGGCTGCTGTCACCATATTACTTCAGAAACACTACAATCTCCTGATGAAGCTTCCCAGTCACCAAGAGCTTGCCAGATTAGCAATAGCAAAGAACTGAGTCAAGTACATTAGTAACACAGCACTTTATTAAGATCAGGTCAGCAAAAAGTTGCAAATAATAGTTATGAACGAATCACTCCCTGTGAACTTTGAAAGTAGATTTAGCAAGCACAGATGAAATACACAGAGCCAAAGATCAGTCAAGCTAATTGCCACCGCCTCGGCGATGTCTTCAAAGCGTCTTTAACCACAGTCTCTGTGGTAAAGGCCTCACTCTGCTGCTCAGCTTTGCAGTGACTCAGCTGCGTCTTCCTCAACTTGTAAACCACGCACACGGCCAAGTGCGACAGGCACCTACCTTTGGTAAGCAGTAATAAACAAGCACCCTGCACTTTGCAGCCCTTTTCTCTGGTAAAAAAGAGGAATCCACATCATTTAGAAGTTGGGCAACAACAGGTTCGTATTACAAAAAGCAGAAAATCCACTGTAACTTTCTGGTAAAATCGAGCTCTAAGGTCCTACTACACGAGTGAATAAATGGTCTGAAAGCTCCAAACACAAGCTATGGAAATACCCAAACTAAAACTCCATAAGCTAACCTTCTGTAGCCAACATAAGGCCAGGCATACGGTGTAAGAGAAACTGAATATTTACTCAGATGAGGGTTTTCTCTGTGACCGCAGACGGGTGGTGATTAAGAGGATAAAATGAGGGGAAGAGAGAATTTAAAGACGACATCCTCCAGATTCTCCATCAACCTTACACTTCACAACGGTAATGACCTGCCACAGCAGCTCTGATGTTTTCTTTGCCTTCATGCCAGTTTTCCTGGTCATCAATTCCAGCTGTCTTTCTGCCGAGGCCGACCACCACCACGCTCGGGAAGTCCTGTTCGGCACACACACAAAATCAACCACTTCCTGTCTTTAAAACATCCTTTTCAAGCAGGAATGGTACATGAGCTCCCACACAACTACCTTCGCCTCAGCACAGGAACTTCACCGTGTAATTCGGTTATTTTGGTTTTTTTACCCTGTATCTTGGTAAAATTTTATCACTTGTGTATTTAAAAGGTAGAGTGAAGATAATCCTGCAAATAATTCTATGTAATTGAGTACAGAAATTCTATGGCAATTGAATAAAGAAAGTCGATAGACTGAGGAATGCAGGAGATGCTGTGCTATTTGACCGCAAACTGCCTGTCAAATCTAACTAGTATTTATGGCTTAAAATACGGTGACAAAAGCATGCAAACAATCTGATGGGAAATTTTCTCCATGACTACGCAGTCCCCATACTTGGCACTCAGGAGGGTGCTCACTGAGGCTTTGCCAAATGAACCTAATCTTCATCTCATACCTCATGCAGACCATAAAAGGTTCGGGTTTTGCCTGCCTTCAGAGGAGGTCCAGATCTAAAACAAGAGGAAATAGGTTTTAAAATCTAGTTTGCTCTGCTCCTTTGGGCAGTGACATATTCACACCTTTAGGTTTATTATAATACTCTGCTGCTTCTGTGAGTTTGCTGCATTTATGCTTTTATCAACATACAGAATTCTCACAGGTCTGATTTTTCAGCTGCAGCACTTCTAATTCTAGCTCAAAAATTATTCAGCAAACTTCCACATTACAGTTCATACAAATTTATATGAAAACAACTACAGGAAGCAACACCATGGATGGGTAACGTGTGGCTACAGAGGAGAGCGGAGCCCCAGATGAAGGCGAGCCTGAATCTCCCATCTTCGTCATGGTTGACCTGACTGCGGTGTTCAGCCTGGAGACTGTTGGGGCAGGTGGGGGGTTATATACAGATGGGATACAGTTCAATTTCAAAACAAAGCAGATGGCAAAGCCTTATAGCTAGAGGGCTGGATGCCCTGGTCCCAGAGCTGATAGTTATCGGTCAGGAAGGCCAGGTTGAACTATACTTTGTCAGGCTGGCTTTTGCATTAATGACTTAATCACAGCATTTGAGAAGGTGGTCTACTGGTGAAGGACTGGTCATTGAGAAGGGACACAAGTTCTGTTGCCCGGTGATGAGACAATTACTACGATTATCAGATTACATCTATTAGATTCTAGTAGGTTGATCTATAACCCACATAGTATGTACTTGCTGTGGCTTTATGTTAACACTTCTCTTTCTGCCAAAAGTGGCCCGCAGCTCAGAAGGACTTAGAAACTCCAATGTTTCCCTACCTTCTTTAAACTGTAGCTAAACCAAAAGTGCTCCAACTATAGGCCCCACCCAGACTTACTGACTTAGAATCTGTAGTCCAACTATACCCCCAGGTGATTCACTTTGAGACTCTGAGAAGCTCCTGAAACCCAAGGCATGCCAAGAAAGGAGTGACACCCTCAAGCAGTTTTGAACTAGTCCAGGGACACTGTCCCCCATAAGTGAAGGGGCATTAGAGGAGGTAGACAGGCTGGTGGGAAAACAGGCGGGTAGGAAGAAGGTGAGCTAAGGAAATCTGGTACTTTCCAGAAACTTCTGGGTCAGTCTCTCATAACATGTTTGTGATCTGAAGTAGCCTGACTTCCCAGAATTGTACACCCACCCCTACTAAAAGGCAAAGTACCAAAGTGCATTCCAGGAATGAATACTTTCACTTCTACTGAGAAGATAGCAGCCAACTTACTTCCGTTCATTTTTATCTACTAACAAAGCATTAAAAAAAAATTCTCTTTCGATTTCAGGGCGTTTTAAAAACCAGAACCCATAGGTGAATACTTACATGTTCAAAACTTCTCTCAACTTTCCAGACACTAATTTATCGAAATTCTCTCCTGCACTTGTAAACTGCGGCACATCGTCTTCTTTTTCTTTGTTATAGATTCCTAAAACAAGACCCTGAGAAAGAATAAGCCGGAAAAAAAAAAAAAAAAAAAAGAATATAATTACAGTAGATCCCTTAGGGAGACTCAAAGGTCCCCACATTCCAGAAGCAGCAAATAATTCCACCCAAACTGCGTTCCCCTCAAGGACAAAGCTGAAAAAGAAGTAGGTGCTGGGCAGTCCACTACACTCACATCCTGCCTAAAAGTTTCAAATTCCTGCCAAAGCAAGGCTGTAAGTACTACCTGTCCTGGGTCTTCCTGGTCTCTGCCAACAAATGACTTTCACCAAATAAAGCGTTTCCTTTTTTACTTCCAAATAAAGAAGGGCAGAAAGGTGTTTTGTGTAAGAAAACAAATTCATTTTTTAACCAAGTTAGACCTCAAAAGGGGTTCAGAACAGGCCACCCCAAAATATGTCACTTGGGCATATTGATTATTTTGAGCTAAAGACACATGAATAAAAAGCAGGTGCAGGAAAGGCTCTCTGACATCCCACTTTCCACCTAAAAGCAGGGCAAAAAATTTCCCATAAGAAAGGTACTTTCCTGTACTGAGAAGAGAACATTCTTATCACCAGAAACTGGGAGTTGACATTAAAACGGACCTACACAAACAAACCTACTAAAATCACCCTTATCTTCCATTAATTTCCCCCATATACTTCCTAGTCAGTTACATAGCTTACTGCCCCAGCCCAAGCCCCTTTGTCTTGTCACACCCCCACAATTTCTCACTGTTTAAAAAGGTATGTAAGCTTTTAGGCCTCAGGCACTTTGGGTCTTCATTTTCCTTTTGAAAATTCCCATGTACGTGTAAAAACATCAAAAAAATTTTGTTCGCTTTTCCCTGTTAATCTGTCATATGTCCGTTTAATTGCCAGGTCCAGCCACAGAACCCAGCCAAGTAGAGGGAAGTTTTCCCTTCCCCACAATCTTCAAATGCAAATCTCAGGTATCCTGGGATGCGATCACAGCAAAGCCAATGGCTGCACCTGCCAATACAAATAAGCACTCTGGCCAACTCATAGGCTGAAAGAGAAGAAAAGAAAAAGGAGGCATCTTCACAGAGAGGCAGGAGAGGCAGGAGCAGAGCACTGTGCCCAGTACTTAGGCGGCTTACCCGTCAAGTCTCCAACAACTGAAATAAGGAAGTCACCCTAGGAATCACTATTTGCCTTTGCATGACAATTTTTGACTTTAAAATGTTTTCTGCCTTACAGCAACTCTGTGAGGTAGAAAGGACATGTACTCTTCTTCCCACAGACCAGGAGACAGAAACCTTGTGCAGTAATACTAGCCCATGTGCAATAACAGAACTGAGCAAGAATCCTAATTACCTTCTCTGACAGTCCTTCATCTTTGCCACAAAATCACACTGGTACTTGGACCAAACAGCATCCTTTCTCTTTTCCATCAAACAAAAACACCGCTTCCTCAGCATAGCTTTCCCGGCTTCTAATCTTCCTAAGACTGCCCACTGCCCGGTATTTGGTGAAACCAATGAGGAACTGAGGAGACGGGAGCCAGCTGCTGTCTGGATAGGATGTTGCACAGTATTGGAAAGAACAGGGGATAAAGTATCTGGTCCACCTGCCATACAGAGGGAGGCCTGAGCTCAAGCCGCATCTAGAATATTCCTCACCAGGGTCATTCTTTCTGGTTCTCAAGCATGACTCCCAAGTCTGTGCTCCTTTCACGTAACCATCCCTCTTCCAGATCCTCACCCCAATAGTGACCTTCATAATTTTTTTTTTGATCAATTGGATGGAAAAGGCTTTTCTCCCGCCAAGACGCTCTTCTTTTGATTTCACGAAGATATAGGTGTCTGTGCAAAGCCCTTTTCCCTAGAGAGACACTATTTTCCCTCTAGAAACTCTTTCAGGCAATTTGCTCCCGGTGGACCTGTTTTCCTGGTCTTCCACTTCAGCAGGCGGTGGGAGCTGGTGGGAGTGGGGCCCGAGGCTGGCCGCCTCTGGGACCTTAGAGGACGCTGCGCTGCACCTCACGAAATGTGAGCTTCGTCCTAGCTACTGTGACAGCCACACTGGCACCATCCCTTCCTGGGAAACAGCGAGGACTAAACAAAACAATGCATCAGGACACGGTAGCTACAGCTATCACTCTCTCTCGGCCAGAGCTCGGATCCTAGCACTCCCCCAAGCAAAAGAAGGAAGGGAGCGCACCGCTGAATGCTCGGGGGATGGGCAGCCCAAAGCCGCCCGCCCCTGCCAGAGCCCAGCTCGGCACAGACAGGGAACTTTGGAACCGGTTTCGGCAACTTGGCGCAGAAGCCCGGACACCGCGGTCTCGACCCGCCCCGAAGCTCCGGTCGCCCCGCGCCGGACTCCCGCGGCGGCCTCTCACCTTCGTCATGTCTGCGGCAGCGAAACCCCGTCCCCAGACACGACTCACGCCCAGACGTCGGACGACGACTCGCCCAGCAGCCGGAAGGGGCAGCAAGAACATCTTCCCGGCTTGGCCCCAGCACCGCCCTCCAGCGAGCACGTGGCGCTTCGGGAGGACGGGCGCGTGCCGGGGGGGTGGGGCTTTCGGGAACGGCGGGCGCGCGCCCAGGGGGCGGGGCAGGTGCCAGAGAGCGTGCGGGGCTGGAGTCAGAAACTGGGCACAAGGTCACCAGGGGCGCGGCTTTTGGGTGCGGCCGGCTTGCGCGTGCCCGAGCTTGGGCGGGACCGAGTGTGCTTTGCGCCTGGGGTGGGAGAGGGCAGATGCCAGGGGGCGGAGCGCGCAGGCACGCACCATCAGACTGGACGGTGCTGGGACGGACGCTAGGGCGTGGCGAGGGCTCGGGGGCGTGCCAGCTCTCCGACGAGAGCGCGAGAGAGGGGCGGAGTCGCGGTACTGGCGTACCACGAGGGGCGGGTACGGAGGCGGGGCTCCAAGGAATCCCCAGGAGCCAGGAAGAGGAGTGTGGTTTTACCCTACAGGTCCGAGTAGTGAAGGTGGTCCTATCGAGTTATTTTTATTCATATCCTCTTGGGGAACGTTTTTGAACTTCTGTCTGGTCCAGGAGTGTAATACGTCAGTTAGCCCAAATGTTATTTTTGAAAACAGGAGCTTTGTGAATAGTGTTCAATATTTTAACATCATTTTCCTTTTTCTAAAAAAAAAATTTTTAATGTTTATTTATTTTTCAGAAAGAGAACACGAGCAGGGAAGGGGCAGAGAGAGAGGGAGACGCAGAATCTGAAGCAGGCTCCAGGCTCTGGACTCAAATCCACAAACCGTGACATCATGACCTGAGTCAAAGTCGAAGCTTAACTGCCTGAGCCACCCAGATGCCCCCATCATTTTCCTTTTTTTAAAAGGGTTTTAGGGGTTTCTGGGTGGCTCAGTTGGTTAAACATCGGTGGGACTCTTGACTCTGGCTCAGGAAGGAAGGAAGAAAGAAAGGTGTTTAAAAATATAAATAAGAGGATTTTAAATTTTTATTGTAAAAAAAACCCCACACATGGTGGAATGCAACTCTGAGAACTTAGAAGCACAAGGTGAGTTACAAAACCATCCATAATGTTATACCAGTGTCTGATCCTAATTTTAGCTGGATCTTTGATTTTAGCTTAGGGCACAGGGTGGTGGCAGGGATCCACCAACTGAAGTGTGCTTCAAGGACCATAGCATTTACGTTTTCATATACTTAATGGGAAGGAAGAAATAAATCTCACAGCCCCCAAGTAACTTTAGTCCTTACCAAACAGTATTTATTATTGGCCACTTAAGGATGTAAGACAGTCTTTGATCAAACCTTAATTTTACAAAGTGTTCACTAAGGTACAACAGGATTTAAAAGGGTCCCTGGCCACAAGAACTCTTATGTAGTAGAAGCAAGATATATCATGACTGTGAGAGATAAAAATAGACGGTATTTCATTGAGTGATATGTGCCTATGCTCCAGTTCTTTCTGCCCCCTTCTCTGCTTGACTAAGACTTTGTCTGATGCCAGGAAACCTTCAATAACATTCCACATCTGGGTTATGTGCACTTCTTTTGCTCTGAAAGCAGCTTGTCTCAGAGAACTAATTACTGTGTGCTCATTGTATGTTTCCCCTCAGGCATTTTGGGAGCCAAGGTTTTCATGTCTTGATTTCCTGTCCCTAGATGTAGAGTATAGATGGTGGCTGGCACATAAACAAGGTGTTCATAAAATGAATGAAAGCATTGATCAAGGTCTAAGTGGACATAGCTTTGATAATTAAAGAACAGGATAGGTCTCACTTGTAGTCTTTAGATACTAAATGCAAAACTAAAAAAGTTTGAAATGAGCCAGGCAAATGAGAAGGATTTAGATGATTGAGGAAGATATGAAAATAGGGAGGAGTGTGTGGGAAGTTATTGGCTTGGCTTGGGGAGAGTGATCAGGCCTGCCTAGAATGAAAGGTGGTTATAAAAGAGAGTGATGCTGGATTAAAGAGGATCTTGAAAGGCTGGCAGAGTTTATTATCAATGTGAGAGTCCACATGGACTCGATAATGTACTTCATAGAAGCTGGAGGACCTAAAACCTATGTTTTAGTACACCTGATAGAGGTTGGCATGAAGGGTAGAAGAAGATTGAACAGTTTAGGGGAAAGTTACACCTTCATGGAAACCTGTGCATTGTCCAAAGAGACTATGAGGAAACTCCTCTGGCGTATCTGATTTAGATTCCAAGGAAGTTCTTTCACAACTCTGACAATTGTTGGGCAACACAAGTCTTGTTTATAGACATGCAAATTATGTCCTGTCCAATAGAAGTGAGTTGACTGCCCTCTCTCTCCCATGGAACCACATCCTCCACACTTGGATTTAGATGTCTGATGGAGTCTCATACCTCTGACCACACCCTGCAAACCTGCTCCAACCACAGCCTTCCTAGTCAATAGCCTCCCTGTTCCCATCCTCACTGATGACAACTTGTCTCCATGTGCATATTCATTTCAGTATTCTTGATCTATAAATTCATGGGTTCTCAGAATTATCTTTTGAGCTAGTTATAAACAACAATCTGTTTCCTTCATGAGTTAAATAAAATCTTTAACATGTATTCATCTCTATGTCCATATAAGAGCCATGATTATAACTTTTTTGGGAAAATTATCTTCTAACAGCAGGGAGGCTGACTAAAGGCATGAGTTTTTGACAGACTTTCTAGATGACTCAATTTGGAAAATGAAAGTTAGAATCAGCTAGACACAGCTTATGGATGTGAGACAACATACACCACTACCCTGTTTAGGACCCAAACACTCTCTTCTTGCTTGGGGAAAAGCGATGAAGGTAATGGGCGATGGGGAGTTTAATTATAAATGTTAACTCTCTGGTTCTTGGGTGGGTGGCTCGGTCACTTGAGCATCTGACGCTTGATTTTGGCTCAGGGTCATGAGATTGAGCTCATGTTGTGCTCACCACTGAGCATGGAGCCTGCTTAGGAGTCTCTCTCTCTCTCTCTCTCTCTCTCTCTCTGCTCCTCCCATGCATGTGCACCCTCTCTCCCTCTCTCTGTCTAAAAAAAAGAAAAAAATGAAAAAATGTTGACTCTAACATAACAATGGGACATTGGAGGGAAAAGCAGAAGGAAAGAAGTCCAGTGGAACTTGAGCTGATTATGCAGACTTTCACAGAGTGAGTTCAATAGCCAGGAGTCTGATGGTTTCCCTACAGATGCCATCATGGAGCAAGATGAACAAAGGGAAAAGACAGAGCTTGTAGCAGATACCCTCTGTCAGGAGATGGAGAAACCCAAGAAAGAGGCAAAGTAGGGAGTGGTCAGAGAGGCAAGAAGAGGACCTGATCATATACACATTGATGAGTAACAGTCATTTAGCACCTCATGGGGCACCCTGGACAGGTAGTAATTCAACACTGCTTCTAGCTGATACGTTTAAAACATCAACACTTATTTATTTATTTATTTATTTATTTATTTTCAACGTTTATTTATTTTTGGGACAGAGAGAGACAGAGCATGAACGGGGGAGGGACAGAGAGAGAGGGAGACACAGAATCGGAAACAGGCTCCAGGCTCCGAGCCATCAGCCCAGAGCCTGTCGCGGGGCTCGAACTCACGGACCGTGAGATCGTGACCTGGCTGAAGTCGGACGCTTAACCGACTGCGCCACCCAGGCGCCCCACATCAACACTTATTTAGATGGAGAAAGGGAGAAGCATTTTCTAGTAATAAAAATTATATACTTTTAGCTATGTTCAAGTTTAGGAAGTTGCCACATGCAATAACCCTAGCATAATATTTTAACTTGTTTCACATCTTCTTTCACTTTATAGCCTCCCTCCCCCTGCCAAGCCAAATCATGACTGGATGATGTTAGTCACTCACAGTCACTGAGGATAAAGGTAACCTTCACCCTGTGGTAGAGTCTGTGAGTTGTCCCCAATATTAGTCTCCCTCCTTTCTCTAGTATTGGAAGCTTTAGCCAGGCAGTTTGCCATCCAATGAAACTATATTTTCCAGTCTCTTGCTGGTAGGATGGTTCTGTGATTGGGTTCCAGCTAATGGGAGGGAATGGAAGTGAAGTATGCATGTGAGACTTACAAAGCACAGCCCTTCTTTGTCCATTTGTTCATTTAAAAATACTTATTGAATATTCAGTGCCAGGCACTGTTCTAGGCACTTGGGGGTCCATCAGTGAATAAAAGAGACAAAGATCCCTGCTAATTTGGAGCTTATATTCTAGTTGGGAGAGTCAAACAATAAACATAAGGATTATGAGAAGTTATCTACATAAATTATGTTGTGTGTGAGAAGATAATACATGCATGCAATAGAGAAAAGAAAAGGCAGAGCAGAGCAAGGGGGTTGAGAGCAATCGGTGAAGGGGAATGTGATGCAGTGTTCAATAGGGTGGTCAAGGTAGGCCTCATTGGAAAAATGACATTTGAGCACAGCCTTGAAGGAGGTGAGAAAATGAATAGTGAGAATATCAGGGGAAAGAGCTTTCCTGGCTAATGTCATCAACTAGGAAGGCTGTGGGCAGAGCAGATTTGCAGGAGGTGGTCAGGGGTATAAGATGTCCATTAGACATCCAAGTGGAAATGTGGAGGAAGTAGCTTGATAGAGGAGTCTGGAGTTCAGGAGAAAGTTCTGGGTTGGAGATACATATTTGAGAGTCGTTGGCATGAAGACGGTACCTAAAACCATGAGTCCACAAAAGGAGACGTGTAGATAGAGGGGAAAAATCAAAAAGTAAAGCACCAAGGACTGAGCTCTAAGGTCCTTCAACACGAAGATGTTGGAAACAAAGAAGAACCAGCACACAGAATAAAATGTCACAACCAATGGGGCAGGAGGAAAACTGAGAGAGTAGTTCCTTGAAAAAAGCCTTAAGATTTCTGTAAAATGGAAAAGGGAGCCTTCCTCCTCCTCTTCTCCCCTTCTCTGTCACTGGAAACACAGCCTTAGTGGAGGGGCGAGAACAGCAACCCTGTAAAACCATAAGCCACAGGAAGCTGGTCACCAACAGCAGGAGGCCAGTGAATCGTATCTGGACTGTTCATACCCCGACTGTCACTTTGTTTAGGCCACTGATATTCTATCCTTTGTTATAGCAGCTAAGTTTGAATTCTAACTAAAACACAGATAACAGATAACATTACAAAGCTTTGCTTAAAATCGGTTTTCAATTCTGGGACACCTGCGTGGCTCAGTCAGTAAAGCGTCTGACTTTGGCTCATGGCCTGATCTCACAGTTTGTGAGTTCAAGCCCCGAGTTGGGCTCTGTGCTGACAGCTCAGAGCCTGGAGCTGGCTTCAGATTCTGTGTCTCCATCTCTCTCTGCCCCTCCCCCACTCACACTCTGCCTCTGCCTCTGTCTCTCTCTCTCAAAAATAAACATTAAAAAAAATATTTTCAATTCCCCCACCCTAGTTTCAAGCTGAAATCTTTCCCACATCTTACTCGTTCTCATTCTTACTTTGGTTTTCTTTTTTCTTTTCCAAACTGGACAGATTCTTGTGGGGGAGTATTGGACGTTTTACAATTCAGATAATAAAACAAATCACTATGCCATAGTACTGTTTGCTTTCCTTTGATGGTGAGTCTAGACAGAGAAGCTGTCAAATGGGCTGGTCTGAAAGTGTGGGGTGGGGTCTGCCGCTGCTCCCCTTAAAACATACACGTTTAGGGGCGCCTGGGTGGCTCAGTCGGTTAAGCGTCCGACTTCAGCTCAGGTCACGATCTCACGGTCTGTGAGTTGGAGCCCCGCGTCAGGCTCTGGGCTGATGGCTCAGAGCCTGGAGCCTGCTTCTGATTCTGTGTCTCCCTCTCTCTCTGCCCCTCCCCCGTTCATGCTCTGTCTCAAAAATAAATAAACGTTAAAAAAAAAATACACATTTAAACTAATATAACATTGTATGTTAATTATACTTTGGTAAAAAAGGAAAAATTTAAAGCCTTATACATTTGTATCACACAAAAAATAAATTCACAGAGAAGAGGACCATCATGAGGAGAATTTGATTTTCCTTTGAAGGTATTATGTACCTTGGCAGGAAGTAATCAATTTTTATTTCACTAGATGTATGGTCATCAAGATGGAGGGGAATTTGAGTTAGCTGGCACCATATTTCTGATTTGGTTCATTAGCATGTTAGAGTCTTTTACCAGGCCTAGCTACCTGATTTTCAGAGCCCAGTGCAGAAGGATAATGTGCGGCCCCCTCTTCAAAATGATTAAGAATTACAAGATGGAACATTAAACCAAGTGTTGGGCCCTGCTAACTGTGGGGACCTATGCATCACAGATCACCCGCCCACGAAGTTGGCCCTCCCCCTTACGGTACAGGTTTGTGTGCTGAGAGCCTCGTGGCTGGACAACCCCCGTATGTAGCCCTATCATCGAACACCATGCACAGCTTCCTAACATTCATGGTGCAATGTCACCAAAGCCGAGGAAGGAAGGAGGTTGACTACTGATTGAGAGTTCAAGGGTTTCAAATGCTCCCAAGATTAAGGAGTCCGGCGACAACATTTCATCCTATTTGTCAAGAAAGAGGCCCTTCATTCACATCTCCATGACAACACCTACCACTTGCTTGTTTGTAACTTTGCCCTAAGTTAGGAACAATTTCAGGCACAAACAGCAGAATATTTGACCAACGGAGGCCCAAACGAATAGCAGTTTGTTTTCCTCCTGTAACAGCAAGTCCAGTGATAGGTTTTTCCAGTGTTAGTTCAGCTGCTTAGTGATGCCTGGCTGTTCCTGCTCTTTGCTTGGTCTTTCCTTCATGGTTGCAGGAGCTTATCAGCAGCGTATCTACACTCAGGGTAGCAGAAAGGAATGGCACCGGCTGCATCTGCCTTCCATTTGCTTCAAACCTACCCACAATTCTGCTCCCACACGGGCCTCCCTCCTCAGGTTGCTCTCCTCTGAATTGAAATCTGCTGAGGGGGCCACCACGGGCAGAGTGGGGCCACCTGCCCGCCCCCAGCTGCTGGGAATGTGAGGCCTCTGGCTATTCCCTAAGCAGGCAGGGCTCCCAAGGTGGGCTGTTCCCTAAACGGAAGGAGTTTGTAAGAGGTACTGGGAAGCCAGCAAACCTGAGATGCCCACACAGCCCCATACGGTAGCCACCCCCCTTCTTTGCAGTTTTGTTTTCCATGGTTTCAGTTCCCCTCGGTCAAAGGTGGTCTGGAAGCAGGTGACCCCCCCCCGACCGTATCAACTAATGGAACGTCTAACCTAACGCTCCATCAAGATGCCTACGTCCTTCACTTCATTTCATCTTGTCACGCAGGCATTTTATTGTCTCACATCATCACCAGAAAAAGAAAGGTGAGTCCAGTACAAGAAGATATTTTGAGACACACCTTTTTTTACAGAATATTATTATAATTATTCTATTTATTAGTAGTTATTGTTGCTAATCTCTTATTGTACCTAATTTATACATTAGTATGTATAGAGTTTGGTACTGTCTGTGGTTTCAGGCGTCCATAACCCTTACTGTTACGCAACTTCCTGTGAGTTAAGAAATTCTTCAATAGAGACTTAAACACATTAGAAATTTATCTTCTCATGTGAGAGAAGACAAAGGCTGGTACCGCAGCTGCCTACAGTTCTCAGAGGCTACATTTCTTCTGTCTTTCTGCACTACCATATTTAGTGTTAAGCAAATGACATCTGTTGCCTCTTATCCAGAGTAGGAACCTAGGCTCTTCTGCCCACTGCATCTTGGTATCCGAGTTTTCAAAGAAAAATGCAATGCAGTCAAGCACTGGATGGAAGTACATTATACTCACAGAGAGGAGACAGAGCAAGGTAAGGTTCAGCAGTGGGCGTCAGTCCCCGATGGCCAGTGGGTTTCCCTGAGAGCCAATGCAGGGCAACTGGCTTACCAGCACTTCTCTCTTGCCTCAGTAGCAGGACCCCTCCCCTTCCCCGGTGGAGTCTGAAACACTGAAAGCTAGGGGCATGCCTGTGGGCCATTGACACACACGTTTCAGAAGAACAAAGGAACACACACTGAGCCTACCCAGGATGAAAATCTGCCTTCTGAAACTAACAATGAAAGGGAAACTGGATATTGTTTCCACCACAAGCAGTGTCTGCCCACGCAGTATTTGCTACTCCTCTCTCAGGTCACAGTTCCAATTTCACTTCCCACAGGAATTCTTTCTTGATGCCCTTGTTAGATCAGGTCCTCTTTGTCTATGTTCTTTTAGAGGAGGTAAAATTTCTCCTTTACCCTCTTAGGGTCTCTAGTTGGGCCTGAAAATTAAACTGACATGACTGATTAACAGGAACAAAGCATACACATTTTACTTATTAATTTTTACATGGGAGCCTTCACAAGAAAAACAAAGACCCAAAGAGGCAATTAGGGCTGCAAGCTTATACACTAGGTTGTTAATGTTGTTTAAACCAATGCATTGCAAAGTATATAGCAAAGGCTGAGCGAATTCATTGCTGTGTACAAATCTAAGATTAATGTTCTAAAATAATACACGTGAAACTTTGAAATTTATGTTTTTTTAAAATTTTTTATGTTTATTTTTTTTTGAGAGACAGAGGCAGACTGTGAGTGGGTGAGGGGCAGAGAGAGAGGAAGACACAGAATCTGAAGCAGTCTCCAGGCCCTGAGCTGGCAGCACAGAGCCTGATGCGGGGCTGAAACTCACGAGCCGTGAAATCACAACCTGAGCCGAAGTTGGAGGCTTGACCGACTGAGCCACCCAGGCGCCCCAAAATTTAGGTTTTAATAAAATATCCCTATAAGACACATTCCAGTTGGAAGGAATCTATGTGCAAAGATTACTGACACATTTATCTTTTGAATGAGATGATAATAGCTACTATATATTAAGAATCTATTGTGAACAAATAAAGGCTGAACATTTGCTTCATATATTTTTTTAAGTTTATTGAGAGAGAGAGTGAGAGAGCGAGCATGAGTTGGGGAGGGGCAGAGGGAGGGGAAGAGAGAGTATCTCAAGGAAGGAATCTCCTGACTCAGGGCTCGACTCACGAACAATGAGCTCATGACCCGAGCCAAAATCAAGAGTCGGACGCTTAACTGACTGAGCCACCCATGCATCCCTTAACACGTTTGTTTGTTTGTTTGTTTGTTTGTTTAACATCAATCCTATTTCTCATCTTCTTGGATTTTGCCCTTGAATTTCTTATTTCTGCTATCAAAATTTTTCATTTCCTAGAGCTCTTTCTTTTCTCATTTTTGCCCTATTTACAACTATTTTTCTGTAGACATTAATAACACTTTCTCTGAAGTTTGCTCCTATTCTCTGAATTGTCTGTTTCCTCTGAGACCTAGCTCTTCTTTGTTTTAATCTGACTTTGATGTTGGTGGATTTCCTCAAATGCCTGGTGATCTTTGGCTGTCTAATAATATATAAGAGTGAGGCACTACAAGGCTAAATGGAACCTCTTTGACAATTAGTAGCTGTCACCTAAGGGTGTTTAGGTAGGATCCAGTCATTTCATGGGGACATCCCCAAATATCAGAATTGACAAGTCTTTCCTCTTGGGCTGCCCCTTTTCCTCAAAAAGGATCCTTTGATTGTCTGTCCTTCAATAGTCTGACTGCTAGTTTTTCTGGAGCATGTCAAGTGGAATGTGTCTTGACTCATAATTCAGTCTATAGATTTTCATTTAATTTCCCTATTTTCATTTTTTAAGTTTATTTATTTATTTTGAGACAGGAGGTGGGGAGGAGCAGAGAGGGAGAGAGGGAGAAAATCCCAAGCAGGCTCCAAGCTGTCAGCTCAGGGCCTGACACAGGGCTTGATCTCACAAACTGCAAGATCATGACCTGAGCCAAAACCAAGAAAGAGTCAGATGCTTAACCGACTGAGCCACCCGGGCACTCCTTCCCTATTTTCAATTACGTGCATCCCCCTGATGGATCTGGGTCCCCCAAATCTGGAGTATCTATGATTCAATCCCTTTAGAGAGAGAATCTAGTCTTCAACTAAATTAGGAAAGAAGGATTTATGTGGGGGAGAGTGAGTGTAATGTGTAAAGATTTATTGAGGTATCATTTCATGTTTCTGTTTACAGTTTCTTCATTGCTGTGTAATTTGGCCTCATGATGACTCTGTAAATTAAGGATTAAAAAGATGGTTCTCAATATAATCTCATCACGGACTGAATAATTTACTACTCCTCAGACCACTGGAATGGAATTTTGCTATATGTGTTTGTTCATTTATGAAGCAAATATTTATTGAATACCTACTTTGTGTGAGATACTGTTCTAGGAGCTGGGGAACACAGCAGTGAATAAGACAAGCAAGAGAGTCCTGAGTTACATGAGCCCCAGGATCTATCTATTTACTTCGTTCATTCACTTCATAAATATTTTCAGGGCTTACAATATGGCAGTAGTGAGGTAGCCCAATACAAGATAAATAAAAGACACAATCTGCCTTCACTCAGCACATCATGCGGGAAGGAAGAAAGACCACTAAACAAGGCAATCCCAAGGGTATGTGATGAGTGAGGGCTGTGATAAGGAGAATACAAGAGCACAGAGTAGGAAGCTCTCACCTGATTTGTGAGGCAGGAAAGTTCTCCCAGAGAAATTAACATTAAAGCTGAGACCTGTACGATGAGTAGGACAGATGGAACTGAAGAGAGAGGAGGTAGGTGAAGAGCTTGTTAATAGGCAAGAGTGTGTGGCTGGTCTTTCAAGGAACTGAGAGTCGATGTGGCTGCAGTGTAGACAGTAAGGGAAAATGGAGCTGTACAGGTAAGCAGGGTCTAGCAGTTGAAGACTTGTACTCTGGGGAGAGCTAACGGTGGCTTGGACTGCATGGGGGCTGCAGGAAAGGAGGAAAATGGAGAATTATCATGCACTTAAGGTGGAGTCAAGATGACTTGGTGATGGACTGGATTTGAAGAGTGAGGGACAGTGAGGATTCAAAGGTGAGTCCTAGATGTCTAGCTTAAGCAGTAAGGTGGATGTCATGCTTTCAGCTGAGATTGAAGACCCAGGAGGAGAAGCAGTCCTGGGAATGGGGTTAAACAAAGAGGCAGTAGTAAAAAAAAACAAAACAAAACAAAAAAAACCCCCCAAAAAACAGTTCCATTTTACTCAAGGTGAGTTTGCAGTTGGAGACATCCAAGTGGAAATATGCAATAGGCAGCTGGATGTAAGGGTTGGGAGTTCAGGTGAGTCATGCTGGCTAATGATACAATTTTGCAAGCATCAGCCAGAATGGAACCAGGGGAGAGGGTAAGATTCCATTAAGGAACAGGTAGAGGAAGCAACAGAGAAGGGGCGGCCTGAGGGGTAGCAAGATAAAGACAGTGACTAGAGAACAACAGTGCTCAGCAAGCTCCAACACTGCCTGAAGATGAGTCAGCAAGAAGAAAAACGGGCAAGAGTGCAACAGATGATACGATGTGGAGGTTCCAGTTTACTTGGCAAGAGCCATTGCGAAGGTCTATTCCATCCGTAGCAGATTCTGTAAAAATGTAGGTTCCCTCATGTCACTCCTGAGTTCAAAATTCACCAAGGTCTTCTGATCATTCACTTTCAGACTTACAATGTCCAGCAAGGGATCCAGTCTCTCCACCTCCAACCAATTATCTTCTGGGTCTCACCTCCTACGACTCCCTCTACTCCTATCACTTTACCACCTCATTGTGTCTTGAAAAAGCCAGGGAGGCTCCTGCCACAGGGCCTTTGCAGTTGCTATTTGACCTGTCAGGAATGATGTTCCCAGATTTCTGCCAAACTCCTCCCTTTGCTTCCTTAAGGTCTTTGCTCAAATATTACTTTTTAGTGAGGGCTTATCTGACACTCTGTTTAAATCACTTTTGTAGGGTGTCTGGGTGGCTCAGTAGGTTAAGTGTCCGACTCTTGATCTTGGCTCGGGTCATGATCTCATGGTTCGTAAGTTCAAGCCCCACATCGGGCTCTGACCTGATAGTGCAGAGCCTGCTTGGGATTCTCTCTCCTCTCTGCCCCTCACCTGCTTGTGCTCTCTCTCTCTCTCTCTCAAAATAAATAAACTAAAAAAACACCCCAAAACATAAATCACTCTTGTTTCCATATAAGCACTATTCCTCCTTACTATTTTATTTTTTTTCATGGCTTTTACCACCATTGAACATACTATATGTTTAATTTATTTACTTTATTGCCTGTCACCTCCACCTTTCCTCAAATGTAAGCTGCATAAGAGAAGAAATTTTGTTCACTTATGTGTCCCAAGAAGCTAGAACAACGCATATGACATCATCATCACTTAATAAATAGAAACTAGAATAATGCATATGGCATAATAGTCACTCAATAAATATTTGGTGAATAAATTAATGACTCAAGTAATGGTTCAAAAAAGTAGATATGGAGAATGTAAATTAAATTTTTTTCAAAAGTTTGGCTGAAAGAAGTGGAGAAAGATATTGTACTTACAGGGAAATGCGGGGTCTAGGGAAGATGATATGTTTTTGTTTGGTTGACACTCATATTTTTCCTTTTCTTCTTAATGTTTTATTTTGAAAAGAAAATGATCAGTTTGCAGAAAGTTGGAAAGGAAATCCAGAAGACTCCATTTACACTTCACCTGTTTTCCCCAGTGGTTACTTCTACATCTACATAATTATAGAACAATACCAAACCCAAGAAGATGACATTGGTATGTGAATGTGTGTCTATACAGTTCTATGTTTTATCACATGAGTAGGTCTACATTCGCATCTATATAACTACAGTACAATATCCAAACTAGGAAACTGACGTTAGCATAATGTGTGCGTATATTTCCATGTTACTTTATCACATCAAACTATTACAAAGATCTCCCTCATGCTCCCTTCTCCCCCATCCCTAACCCTTGGCAACCACTAATTTGTTCTCCATGTGTAGAACGGTATCATTTCTAGAGTGTTATGTCAATGGGATCATATCATATGTGACCTTTTAAGATTGGTTTCTCCTACTCAGCATGTGCTCTGGAGATCTGTCCAATGGTTCATTCCTTTTTCTTGCTGAATAGTATTCCATGGTATAGATGCTCCACATTTTTTTAGCCATTCACCTGCTGAAGGACATTTTGATTGTTTCCAGTGTTTGACTATTCCAAACAAAGCTGTGGGACACTTGGGTGGCTCAGTGGGTTAAGCGTTCAACTCTTGAATTCAGTTTTTAAGGAAACCATCAAACTATTTTCCAGAGGGGCTGTACCATTTTACATTTCTCATGATTGTTTATTTATTTATTTATTTATTTATTTTTTAAGTTTTATTTATTTTGAGAGAGACAGAGACAGCGTGAGCAGGGGAGGTGCAGCGAGAGGGAGAATTCCAAGCAGGTTCTGCACACGGTCAGCGCAGAACCCAATTCAGGCTCAAACCCATGAAACCGTGAGATCATGACCTGAGTCTAAATGAAGAGTTGGGTGCCACTGACTGAGCCGCCCAGGTGCCCCAGATTGTTTTGTTTCTTAAGGTGGGTGATGTAAAACATGTTTATGTGTCGTAGGGGAGGAGCCAGTCACCAGGAAGGGGAAAGGTGCACTGTTTGGGGGGTGGGGGGTGGGAGCAGAGTCCAAAGGCAGCAAGAGGGGTGGCCCTGGAGTGGAAGAAAGGGACATCCCTTGACTGAATAGCACACACTAGTAACCAGAGGAGGAAGGGGTGAGGTCAGACACAGGCTGCTTTATAGGTTTGGTGGCAGGAACTTACTGGCTTCTCTTCTCACTAGTAAATAGAGAATGAAGGCCAGGCTGAGAGTGACATGCTCTAAGATCAAAGGGTTCTGAGTTCAAACACAGTTGGGAAATGCTTCTTGTTAACGCTGAACCCTAGCTATGAGCTAGGTGGGAAAGGTGAGAATGAAAACTGGCCACACCCTGTGGTTTGAACAAATGAATGTGTGTGGTGAAGGATTAATTGTTTGCTCTCCTCATATATTTCTAGGCCCTCCCCTCACCCATCCAGAGAACAGTGTTCTCGGCACACCACTTGGGGAAGCTCTGGAAGAAAGGATAGTTGCCATGAACACTCATGGGCTTCCAGCCTCCCCAACAGAGGCAGGAGTCCAGCTATGTGGGATCAGAGTATTGTGCTCAGATTTTTAGTAAAATCTCCTAGTATTTAAAAAGTATCCCAATATAATTTGGCATATGCACTAGTTATACCAAACTGATACTTAAAAATGAATTAACATCTGGGGCGCCTGGGTGGCTCAGTCGGTTAAGCGTCAGACTTCAGCTCAGGTTATGATCTCACAGTTTGTGAGTTCAAGCCCTGCGACGGGCTCTGTGCTAACAGCTCAGAGCCTGGAGTCTGCTTCCGATTCTGTGTCTCCCTTGCTCTCTGCCCCTCCCCCTCTCACACTGTGTGTGTGTTTCTCTCTCTCTCTCTCAAAAATAAACATTTAAAAAAATGAATTAGCATTCTTAGGGGCACCTGGGTGGCTCAATAGGTTGAGAATCCTACTCTAGATTTTGGCCCAGGTCATGGTCCCAGGGTTGTGGGATTGCATCAGGCTCCGAACTAAGTTTGAAGGCTGCTTGAAATTCTCTCTCTCTACCTCTGCCCCTCTCCCCCACTCACATGCTCTCTCTCTCTAAAATAAAAAATAGGGGCCGCCTGGGTGGCTCAGTCAGTTAAGCCATCAGACCGGCTCAGGTCATGATCTCACTGTTTGTGGGTTCGAGCCCTGCATCGGGCTCTGTGCTGACAGTTCAGCCTGGAGCCTACTTCGGATTCTGTGTATCTCTCTCTCTCTCTCTCTGTCCCTCCCCTGATCATGCTCTGTCTCTTTCTCTCTCAAAAATAAATAAACATTAAAAAATTTAAAAAAATAAAAAAATAAATTAAAAAATAAGAATAAAAATGAATGAGCATTCTTCTATGAACACTAGATTTGTTACAAAAGTGGTGCTGCAGAGCAGCAGAGAAACAAGTCTTTTACGTAATTGAAGCCCTCGGATCTCAATTAATGAAGTGGGGCCAGGTGGGTATGTGTCCAGGAAAAAATTAGTTTGACCCTTACCTCACAACAAACACAAAAATCATTTCCAAGCAAATGTGAAAGGTAAAACGGTAAAATCTGTGGAAGAAAACAGAGGACACTATTCGGATGAACTAGGGATAGGCAAAGATTTCTTACACATGGTTCAAAAAGCACGACCAATAAAGGAAGAGTGATGAATTACATTAAGAACTTCTGTTCAACAAAAAGACATTCAGACAGTGAAAGGCAGACCATAGCTTGGGAAAAGATATTTGCGAGCCATGTAATCAGCAAAGAATTTGTATACAAAATAAATACCACACATCGGTTACTGACAGACAAGTCAATAAAAGCTGAGCTCTGGAGCCAAAGTGCCTGTAGCTACATCCCAGTGTGACTCTGGGCACATTATTCAATGCTTCCCTGTCTCCCTTTCCTTACCGTAAAGTGCGATTAACAGTACACCCACCTCCTAGGCTTGCTGTGAGAATTAATCCATACAGAATTAATCTACTTGGAGTAGAGTTTTGCACACCAGAAGAGTCTGACAAAAGTTACCAATTATTTATGTGTTCTCTACGTTTTCAAAGAAAGGTGAAAGCTTGATGCGGAGAATTTATGACTTAGTGTACTTCCATCATCAGGGTGACTGTCGTTGATGCGCAGGACGTGCTGCGCATCACATTTCCAATCACACAGCAGCCGTGTGTGCGCATGCGCGTGGGTACAGGTAGTGAGACGCCAGCAAAGGTGCCCCACCCCTTCCGTAGTAACTGGGAGGCATTTCGGCTTAACCACCAGGTACCTGCAGTGATCTTGCCTTTATCCTCCTCCACCCAATAATTTTGACGCCTTTATGATACCCTTAGACAATATCACAGCATCAATTGTAGAATCGTGCAATTCACTTCTTCTATCCGTGTTATATTTGACAGTTTTACAGATATGTGCAGAATTCCTGGAGAACATTTTAGGCTTACCCTTGCCTTGTTAGGAGTTTGCACTTGTGTAGGTGTTTATCTTAAAGGAAATGCTTTCCTCAACTTTACCATTTCCATATGGGTAGTCTCGTGAGTCACTGTTCTCCCTTCTGAAGGCAGAGATTCAAGTTCAAGGTGCCCTTGCCAGGGAAGCATTTTCCTTGGCTAAGGTTCACCAGGCAATTTTCTCCAAGTGCCATAGGTCAGCTGGATTTCATTGGCATCGCTTGTGTAACAGAAGCACCTGTAAAGCCAGTATGTCTCTGGGGCTTTCTAATTAATCTGTCTTCACTCCCCAGGGGGTAGCCTGTGTTAACAAGAAATGATCATCCACAAGCAGACCCACGTTTATCAAAATGTGGTTGTGGCCCATGTGGGTAAGTCTCACTGGAACTGCTTGTTAAAAATGTAGATTTCTAGGTCTCACCCTAGACCTGAATCAGAATCACCCTAGAACTTCTGAATCAGAATCTTCGGGAGTGTGAGTTGAAAGTTTGCATTAAAAAAATATTTCTAGGTGAGTCTGAAATTTAAGAACTACAGAAATGTAAATTTCTGAGTTCCACAGCATCTGCTTCTAGAGCTAGAAAATCAATGCCCAACAATGCCGCTCGAATACAGTTTGTGAAAAATTGAGGCGAGTTGAATCTATGTAAGGATTACATTCACGGAGGATGAATATGTGAAGTGGGTAAAAAAGTTACTGGAGCAGGTGAGTACCCAACTTGTCATAGTCAAGAACTTGCTAGAGCTAAGGGAGTGTTTTGCCCTGCCACTGAGAAGTGAATTACTCAAAAAATAGAGTACTCAAAATAATTCACTCAAAAATAGAGTGAATTACTCAAAAAAAATACTTCATCCTTATCAATTCTACCACTGAATAAAAATAGAACTAAGTTTCTATATCTCGAGCTCTCTGTTTAAGAAATGGATTCTTTTCTGGGGCGTCTGGGTGGCTCAGTCAGTTAAATTTCCAACTCTTGATTTCAGCTCAGGTCATGATCTCACGGTTCATGACTTTGAGTCCCACAGTGGGCTCTGTGCTGATGGTATAGAGCCTGCTTGGGATTCTTTCTTTCTCTCTCTCTCTGCCCCTCCCCTGCTCTAGCTTTCTCTCTCTCTCTCTCAAAATAAATAAATAAAAGAAAAAAAGAAGTGGACCCTCTTCTTATGTGGGGATACAGAGGACAGAAGAGATAAAGTAAGGCAAGAGCAGCGTGGGCTGAATGCAGCACACGCTGAACGCGGTATCTGCTCAACCAAGGAAAAAATAAGACATGCCGGAAATAGCAGAAATGTTTTTCCTTCCAAGATGAAATGCTTAGGTTACTAAGGAATGTCGAGCCCACCCTTACCCATTACTCCACCCCATGCATTTCTTCCTGAGTTTGCTAATGTATATGCATAAGCAGTCACGTAATTAGAGTCATGGTATGTCAGCATGACTCAGTAACTTATTTTTCTGCTTTCATTTCCACATACTACTATTCACTCCCCAACAAATACAGGAGAGCTACCCAGGTCAGGGCTGCACACAGCCCTCTCTTGCTTAAGGGAGTTTTTCTTGGTGCAGTCCTTCTGGGCCTCTCATTGTTCCAAACCATTTGGACTCTGAGCAATCCTTTTGTCTCACATTGCACGGAGCAGCACAACATTCTTATGTCCAGGGAGTGTACTGATCAACCTATGGAGTCGGGTAATTCTGCACTTACATTCAGGCACTGTATATTTCAAACACTGTATATTGTCTTGATTGTATCAGTAATTCCCAAATGCCAACTCTTAGCTGTCAGCTGGAGAACTCAGGAAACACACACATGCACGCACACACTCACTCAGAAATCTACCTTTCCTTTTCTCCTTCCTCCCCCACAACAGATTCTGATTTAGTTTTTAAAAGCTCAGCAGGTAATTTTGACCGTCATCCATGTTTGGAAACTATTGAGATGGTTCCTTGTGCCTATCTATCGATCTGTAGATCTATCAATCTATCTATCCTATTTATTCTGCTTTCCTTATTCCAGAAAACATTTAAGATATCAGCTTAATTAAATACAGTATCTTAGGAAACCATTTAATAAAATAAATAAAATATTTATAGTAGTTTAATTTTTACCTTCTCTCCCATAATTTTGTGCTTTCCAAATTTTCTTAATGTGTTTTTTTTTTCTTTGACAGAGAGAGAGGGAGAGAGAGAGAGGGCACAAGCAAGCAAGAGGCAGAGAGAGAGGAAGAGAGAGAGAAGCAGGGCTCACCTGAAGCAGGATTTGTGCTCACCCAAAGTGGAGCTTGAGCTCAACCGATTCGGGACTCGAACTCATGAACCCTGAAATCATGACCTGAGCAGAAGCGGATGCTTAAACGACTGAGCCACCCAGTCGCCCTGGCATGTGTTATTATAATGATAATAACTTTTAAAGTTTTCTTAATGTTTATTTATTTTTAAATGTTTATTTATTTATTCTGAGAGGGGGAGGCAGAGAGAGAGGGAAAGAGAGAATCCGAAGCAGGTTCTGCACTGTCAGCCAAGAGTCACAAACTGTGAGGTCAAGACCTGAGCCGAAACCAAGAGTCGACGTTCAACCAACTGAGCTATCCAGGTGCCCCTTATTTATTTTTGAGAGAGAGAGAGAGAGAGAGAGAGAGCGAGCGAGCGAGCATGCGCATGTGAGGGGCAGAGAGAAAGAGAGAGAGAGAGAGAGAGAGAGAGAGAGAGAATCCCAAGCAGGCTCTGTGCTGAGCCTGGGTCAGGGGGGTGTCTCACAAACGGTGAGATCATAACCCGAGCCGAAATCCAGAGTCAGATGCTTAGCCGACTGAGCCATGCAGGTGCCCCATTAAAGAGTAAATTTTTATGGATAAAAAGTTGATCCAGTGACTTGTCATGGTTGCCCTATCTACTCTTTTATACTTGGTGAGTTATCAGTTAACAAAATATTTTTAGTTTTAGGACTCTCTTTTCCCTCAAAAGACTAAAAAGGAATACTTTAATGGCTAAGACTTTACAGATTACTGGTAAGATAGAAGACCTCTAAAGTTCTAACAGTTTCTGTCTTCTTAACGGTCTGTCAGCACCCCCTGAGAAATGATGGCCATTGTACTTAGCCAGCAATGTTATATGTAAAATATAGAAAGGGCTTTCCTTCTCTGATTGGAACTTGAAATTGAAATCTATCCTGTTAGAATCCTAGACTGAATCTGAGTTGGAAGACCCGTTCAACATTCCCTATCCCCCTGGAAATCATACCCCAGGACACAATGTATTCGTTTCCAGTGCATTGCTTCCCCCCAGTGGTGAAAGATGGTCCTACCATGTCAGTTTTTAAAAGTAGTTCAACTTCAAAATCAGTTTATCAATTTTTGCACAGCATGCATTTCTTTGACTGTGATTATTACAACCTATGCTTTTGTGACAATATCACATAATATCAGTGCTAAAACAGCCCATGATTTTAACAAAGCAATAAGGCAGGTGAAGCTCATTACTTCTCTAATTTCTTTTTGACTCACTGTTTCAAATGAAACGACTTATCTCTGATTTACAATACTCCTACTGTTAAGATATCTTAGAGAAATGCATGTAACTGTTATAGTTAAAAGTCAGCCCTTATCATACTAAGACAGCATTATAAGCCAGTGTGGTTAAGTTTCCAGAAATGGCCAATTGCCACCCTGTGGTTATAGCCTTCAGTGACAGAACAGAACAAAACGAAAAGAAGCAAAACAAAGGGATCCGGACACAGTTTACTACCAGATCCAGGATTTGGTAAATGGTTCATGCCTAGAAAACAGTCGTTATTTGGAGGCAGATTGCTCTGAAGAACCTCAATGAGCTCGGCGAAGTTTTGAAAACATCCTTTGGTGTCCTGGAATAGGCAGATGTAATTATACATTTTTCTTAAAATAACTGCTTTTCTACCATTTTCAGAAGGTGTTTGTATACATTGTATTATTATTTGATCCCTCAGCAACTCTGCAAGGTAGACAGGGAAGGTATTATTATCTTTTTTTTTTTTTTTTTTTTTTTTCTGGTTGAGGAAAGAGCACACAGCAAAAACAGTCCCAGAAATGAGGCAAGAATCACAGGTGTCCAGTGTTTGTGAAATGCTTCAGACTCAACATTCAATTTCCAGCTGTGTATTACTTGGATGACCCGTCCACAGGCTCGAAGATGTAACTCATCCCAAACTATTCCTTCTCCTGGATTCCTGTGACGGTCGGTGGTATCACCATCACTAACCTCCTCAAATGAGAAATCTGGGAGGCCTCCTGGATCCTTCTCCTTCCTCTGTCCCCGCTTGCAACCAACAAATCTTGTTGGTTTTCCTGACCCTCCTTCACATCCTGCTCCTCCCTCGTTATTATTCCCTGGAGCTGCCATAACAAAGTGCCACAGCTGCTCAAGGGTTCAATCAGAGAAGTGGCCCTGCTTTCACATTTTAGCCAACCCCCAACCTCATCATAAAGGTTAACCCTATCTAACCTTTAAAATAACACCATGTGAGTACTTCCATACCCGCAACTTTATTGGAAACTTTACCCTCACTCCAGCACATGATTACTATTGGTGACTTTACTTACAAACCCCACCACTGTCCGCGTGAAGCTGTGTCAGGAACCAACTTGGTCCACGCCCCAAACTCATGTAATAATCAAATGGGATGTTTGTGTTTTTGCTTTCTGGTCTATAAACTGCCCAAACAATGTCCTATTCATCTTTGTGCCCTCAGGACCCAGTGCTGGACACATAGTGATTCCCCCCAAATATCTATTGAAAACAAAGTTAAAATAATCATATCAGTGGGAGGACAGTGTAGGGGCATCCCAAGGAAATATTTGAAAATAGTTTTAGTGAGAAGCTAAAAGGTGTCCCTGGAGGTGGGAGTGTGGAGGTGAAGGTACAGACGAAACAAGATTAGCCATGGGCTGATCATTGAAGCTGGGTGATGGGACTGCATTATAATAGTCTGTCTGCTTTTAATTAGATTTGAAAATTTCCCGATTAACATGTGAAAAAAAAAGAAAGTCTATTTGTTTATAAACAGGCATGAGAAAGAAGTCTTAATGTTATAATGAAGATGCCCGGGAAAGCTTATTTTTTGCATTTTGTCATAATGGCCCTTTGTTGAGGAACGATGGCAGTGACTTCCATATCTTCTGGGGAGAAGCCCAGGCAAGGGTGTCACTGCCGTGGAGCTTGAGATGGTGTCACAGTTTCCCTGAGGATAAAACCTTCATTTAGCTGCAGAAGAAACAATTGAGTATTAGAATGATCATTGTTACACGCTATCCTTTGGCTCCGATTTTGTTTTGTCTTTAATGATGTTTTGTCTTTAATGATGGCATGAGTAAGGGATTATAGGATCTGATGGGATCGTCTGAAATGTCAGCCCTGGAAATTTCCACTGCAGGGGGAGGTCATGAGGTTAGATACTGATATAGCCCTTAAAAGTTATAAAGAAGAAAACATGGAAATTAAAAAAAAAATAGGCTTGATATTTTTATGTGAAGAAAAGGGAATGAAAATAAGTACAGGCTGTACACTATGTGGGATGAGAGACACAATGATGGCATATAAAAATTATAATTTAGGGGGCGCCTGGGTGGCTCAGTCGGTTAAGTGGCCGACTTCAGCTCAGGTCACGATCTCGTGGTCTGTGAGTTCGAGCCCTGCGTCGGGCTCTGTGCTGACAGCTCAGAGCCTGGAGCCTGTTTCAGATTCTGTGTCTCCCTCTCTCTGACCCTCCCCCGTTCATGCTCTGTCTCTCTCTGTCTCAAAAATAAATAAACATTAAAAAAAACTTTTTTAAAATTATAATTTGGGGACATTATGCTACAACATGGATGAACCTTGAAGACATTAGATTAAGCAGAAGAGCCCAGTCACTAGAACCACATATTGTCTAAATCCATTTATAAGAAATGTCCAGAATAGGCAAATCCCTAAGACAGAACGCACATTAGTGGTTGCCTACACTGGGCTTGGAAGAGAGGGAGCAGAATGCTAGAGGACCTGGGCTCCTTTTGGGGCCCTGAAAATGTTCTAAAATTGTGGTGATGTTTGCACACAATTCTACAAATGCTCTCAATTGTACACTTATTTATGTATTTATTTATGAATTGTCTACTTTAAATGACTGCAGTTTATGGTGTATAAAGTCATCCTCAATGAAGCTGTTAAAAATGTTGGGGTTTTGGGATACAATATTTTTTTTAATAAAATTATCTTATTACATCATGATGTAATTCATTACATTATCTTCTCCACAAACACTGCACAATTTATCATCACTCATAGTGAAAATCCAGCAAGGATGCGTCCCATTCACCAATGGTAATGAATTTTTATTAAAAGAAAATCCCAGAGACTATGTTTCTGATAAACCATAAAATTGAAGACACTTTGTTTTTCATATTATTTTTTTTTAATGTTTATTTGATTTTGAGAGATAGAGAGAGAGAGAGAGAGAGACAGATTGCCAGCAGGGGAGGGGAAGAGAGAGACACACACACACAGAACCCAAAGCAGGCTCCAGGCTCTGTGCTAACAGCCCCTATATGGGGCTGGAACCCATGAACTGTGAGATCATGACCTGAACCGAAGTTGGATGCTTAACCGACTGAGCCACCCAAGTGTCCCAAATCAAAGACTCTTAAAATTAAGTTCAATCAGCTTTTCACTGAGTGTAAGCAATGACTCAAGGTGTGTTTGGCTTTCTAGCAGATGCTGCACAGTCTGCTGACGCCATCTTCTCTCTTTCTTCTGTTGCTTTGTCAAGGATAAGGTTGTCAGGGAGAGTTCTCATACTAGTTGGTCCCCATGGTGGGTGAGCAGTGGTCCCTCATCCCAAATGGGACTTTAAGCCACCTCCCCCCAAACAGTTGTTATTTTAATGGCAGTTCCCCTGCAGTTTTTTTGTCTGATGGCAAAATGTTACTGAACTGACTTCCTTTTTCTGACATCTGTAACCACATACCCAACTTCTTGAGCTTCTGTTTCTCGTCTAAAAAATAGATGCATAGTATGAGCTACCTCAAAACACAGCCATGCTGATTCAGGGCTGGGACAGGGAGAGCACAACATAAGCCTAGAATCTTGCTGTGCCAAAGGTAAAGAAGTGCTTAGAGAACAGTGGGGACCTGTCAAAAGGAGCTACCAGAAGGCTCTCTCGCGGGTCACATTTGGGACAATTTGAGCATCAAAATAAACAATGAACTAAGAATGGATAATAAACCATAGAATGACATAGGAATCTATGAGTCCATATTCATAAAAACAAATGAACAAATACATAAATAAATTCTACCTTACAGTAAAATGCCAACTAATACATGTAAGAAGGAATAATGCAATTAGGAAAAGAACCATTTGGTAACCATCACAATAACAGTGGATTCAGGCAGGAAGCAGTCAACAGATGCTAAAACTAGTGGGTGAGAGGGGCGCCTGGGTGGCTCAGTCAGTTAAGCATCTGACTTCAACTCAGGTCATGATCTTGCGGTTTGTGGTTCGAGCCCTGCGTCGGCCTCTGTGCTGACAGCTCAGAGCCTGGAGCCTGTTTCGGATTCTGTGTCTCCTCCTCTCTCTCTGCCCTCCCCTGGACCATGCTCATGCTCTGTCTCTCTCTGTCTCTCAATAATAAATAAACGTTAAAAAACAAAAAAAACTACTGGGTGAGAATATGATGGGAAATAAGATGTTTACATAGGCTCAAAATATCTCTCAAGAAGATACTGACTAATGTGAATGGGAAAGGTAGTAACCACAGTGGAGAAATCTGACAATACCACTCTCCAAGCTATCACAGTTAATACCACCAGTAGGACAAAAAGATATCAAGCGCCTCCTATAGGTTGTATTGAGATGGTTCCAACATCACGTGAAAGGTGATTCCTGCCGAGAAGGCACAGCTAAATCTAAGGAAACACAAACCCAGAGAGAGTCTATAAAATAAATGTCCTGTGTTCTTCAAAAAATGTCAAGGTCATGAGAGAAAACAAAGGACTGATGGATTGTTCTAGTTTAAAGGACACTAAAGAGATATGATACTAAATGCAACCTGGCCCCTGCATCATGTTAAAAGGAACAAACTATAAAGGACAAAAGAGGACTGTTGGCAAAATTGGAATAAGATCTGTAGATGAGACAACAAAACTGTGTCAATGTTAATTTCCTGATTTTACTGATTGTGTTGTAGTTATATAAAAGAATGCCTTTAAAAATATTTTTAAAGGAAATACACACTAAAGTATTTAGAGGTAAGTGGTAAGATGTCTGCAACTTACTCTCAAATGCTTTAGCAAAAGTCTATGCACACACCCTTGCGTGCATACACACATGTACATAGTGCACATCACACACACACACACCTGCATACATATGCACATGCACACACATATGCACACACATGCACATGCGCACACACAGAAGAAGAGAGAGGTGAAGAGAAGAGAGAGAGAATGTAATAAAGAAAATATGGTAAAATGCTAACAGTGGAGAATCTAGCTAAGGGATATGTGGGGATTCCTTGTACCACATTTACGAGTTGCTGTAAGTCTAAAATCATGTCAAAATTAAAAGTTAAAAAATTGCCACAGGCATCAAATGTGATAGCATAGGTAAAGCTCATCAAGTGCTTAGCATAGTGCCTGGAATATAGGATATATTTCCTGCAAGACTGCTAATATTACAGACTTATCTTCTGATATGCAGTCTTCTACTCTGTGCAGCCCATCGTCTCACTGTCCTCAGAACACAGCTCAGTCCATCTTTCCTGGATGCCCTGCTTGCTTGTGTCTCTGTCTTTTCCATGCATCCTCTCTGCCAGCATGAAACACATTTACTTGACCTCCAGTCACTTTCCCAAGAAACTTTATTGACCACTGCAATATGTACCTTTCTTATGTGTACCTTTCTCTTTCCTGAATTCTTACGGACCAAATGATCTAAAAAGTAAGCAACAGGGATGCCTGGGTGGCTCAGTTGGTTAGCATCCGACTTCAGCTCAGGTCATGATCTCACAGTCCGTGAGTTTGAGCCCCACGTTGGGCTCTGTGCTGACAGCTCAGAGCCTGGAGCCTGCTTCAGATTCTGTGTCTCCCTCTCTCTCTGCCCCTCCCCTGCCCACACTCTGTCTCTCTCTGTCTCAAAAATAAATTAAAAAAAAAAACATTTAAATAAATAAAAAAATAAAAAGTAAGCAACAACTCATTTGTTGTCATATATGATTTATCTGTTTATAAAAAGAAGAAAGTTATATTATCCACCACTTTTTTTTTCCAGAAGAAGTTGGCTTGTTTAGAAATATGTACTGGAGGGGCTCCTGGGTGGCTCAGTCAGTTAAACATCTGACTCTTGATTTTGGCTTAGGTCATGATCTCACAGTTTGTGAGTTCAAGCCCTACATCGGGCTCTGTGCTGACATTGCAGAGCCTGCTTGGGATTCTCTCTCTCCCTCTCTCTCTACCCATCCCCTGCTCATGCTCTGTCTCTCTCTGCCTCAAAAATAAATGAAAAAACATTAAAAAAATAAATAAAATCAAATCAAAAGTAAGCAACAGCTCATTTGTTGTCATATATGATTTATCTGTTTATAAAAAGAAGATAGTTAATACTATTCCAGAAGAAGTTGGCTTGTTTAGCCCTATGTAGGGCTCTGTGCTGACATTGTAGAGTCTGCTTGGGATTCTCTCTCTCCCTTTCTCTCTGCCCTTCCCCTGCTCTCTCTCTCTCTCTCTCTGTCTCTCTCAAAATAAATAAATAAACATTTTAGAATTACAGAGCAATATGTATACAAATAATCCATTGTGTAAGAGAAAAGTGGATGTATATTTATAAAAGAGTATAGGAAAATTTACATAGGGATTTTAGAAATGGTTACCTTTAAAAGTGGGGGTTGAAGGAGGAAAAGGGGCACTTTCAAATTTTTATTGGTGTTTTAAATTTTTTTGTGTATATAAAATCTTTGTTTTCTATATAATTTAAGAACAGTTTGGGATGCTTTAGATACATCAACAAGAGAAAAACCGAGAAAGATCACTGTCTTAACAGAGATGACATTCTTTTTTTTCTAAAGTTTTACTTATTTTTGAGAGAGAGACAGAGAGACAGAGAGACAGAGAGACAGAGTGCAGGCTGGGGAGGGGCAGAGAGAGAGGGAGACACAGAGTCTGAAGCAGGCTCCAGGCTCTGAGATGTCAGTACAGAGGCCAATGCGGGGCTCGAAGCCCAAACTGTGAGATCATGACCTGAGATGAAGTCAGACACTTAACCGACTGAGCCCCCCCAGGCGCCCTGAGGTGACATTCTTAACAGAGAAAAAAGACAATAATAACACAACACACACACCAATTATGTGGCATGTGAAAATTAAGTAAAAGGAATATGTAGAGCAGAGCAGGCCAATTGGCAATACTAAGGAGGTGTGAAGCAGGTTTCAGTGTTGAATTGGGTTGTGACTTGGAAGGTGACATTTGAGGCAAGACTTAAGATCCTCATGTGACCTCAAGCCTTCTGAGAGTTAATTCCCAAAATATATGGGAAAGCAATTCCTAAAAAATTGGTATAATTATTTACTTGGTGAGTAAGCATCTTTCCCTGACAAGATTTCTCATTGAGTGCAAAAATATCTAAAAGGAAGAAAGTCGAAGTAGTGATATTTTTGAGTTTAAAATCTGTGCAAATTTACTATTTTAGGTATTGGTGATGATTAAGAGGAGTTGGTCTGTGAGAAATAGGTCAGCCTTGCAATTCCAATTGATTTGGAATCCTACTCCATTTATGTGTAGTGTTAGAACAGCTACAAGAATTTAAGGTTCACAGTACTTTAAGTTTCACTCATTAGAAGACTTATTAAATTTTGTCAGTTAATTGGAGTGCTTAGAAAAGAAATTGATTAAAGGTATACAGGCTATTTCAAGAGGTTTATTTAACTGCATTTGTAAATGGCACCAAGTAATCAAAAGCCCTTTGAAAGTGACCATTAAAATTTGCTAGCCTTATAAATAGAATAATGTGATTTGTAAGCTAAACTTCAATTTAAGAAAGAACTGATTCTGGGGCGTCTAGGTGGCTCAGTCGGTTGAGCGTCTGACTCCGGCTCAGGTGGTGATCCCGCGGTCCGTGAGTTTGAGCCCCATGTCGGGCTCTGTGCTGACAGCTCAGAGCCTGGAGCCTGTTTCAGATTCTGTGTCTCCCTCTCTCTCTGACACTCCGCCGTTCATGCTCTGTCTCTTTCTCTGTCAAAAATAAATAAACATTAAAAAAAAATTTAAAAAAAGAAAACTGATTCTTTGAATGTATAACTTTAAAAAGTGTAATATTATTTGTCTGAATGTAGTATTTTCATTTATACTGATGGGTATAAAACTTGATACATAAAGGAAACTTGAAAACGTAATGCATTCCCACTCTGCTTTCTCAGCTATAAAATAGTGTTTTTGCTATAGCTTTATAAGTTCTAAGTAACTTGTTAATATTTGCTATAATGATGACTGACAGAGAGAACACCTTCTAGATGTGACTCTCAAAGAAAAAAAAGACACACTTAAAAACAAAATGAAAAAGTGAACAATTTATGAATTTTCTAGGATTTTTTCCACTATGAGAATCTACTAGAGTGGAACCCCTAAAGTTGGGTGTTTATTTTATTTATTTATTTTTTAGTAATCTCTATTCCCAATGTGGGGCTCAAACTCACAATTGGAGATCAAGAGTCCCATGCTTTACTGACTGAACCAGCCAGGTGCCCCTAAAGTTGGGCTTTTAAAATGGCTCTGCTGACCACTCACCACAGAGAACACTGCTTTTCTTTCTTTCTTTTTTTTTTAATAGAAATCTAGCTTATTTTAAAGTTTATTTATTTTTGAGAGAGAGAGAGATAAGCATGAGCAGGGGAGGGGCAGAGAGAGGGAGACATGGAATCCGAAGCAGGCTCCAGGCTCCGAGCTGTCAGCACAGAGCCTGACTCAGGGCTCGAACTCATGAACTGCGAGATCATGACCTGAGCCAAAGTCAGGTGCTTAACCCATTGAGCCACGCAGGTGCCCCAGAACACTGCTTTTCAAAACCGAAGTAAGGGGGCGCCGGAGTGGCTCAGTGGGTTAAGCAGCCGAATCTTGATCTCTGCTCAGGTCACCATCTCACTGTTTGTGAGTTCAAGCCACATTGGGCTCTGGGCTGGCAGTGGGGAGCCTGCTTGGGATTCTCTTTCTCCCTTTCTCTGCCCCTCCCCGGCTGGTATGCGCTCTTGCACTTGAACTGGAGCCACGCTCTCTCTCTCTCAAAATAAATAAACTTAAAAAAAAAAACCCACAAAACAATACTTTGAATAATTTGCTCTGGAGACAGAAATTACCCTGACAATACAGTTAATAAATAGTGGGTATAGAGCCAACTGCCTCTCAACATGGGCTGCTCTACCTGGAAGAGCCCAGGGTGACCATCAGCAGGGACATCAGGGTTTCCTTACTGATTGGCGGCTCCCCATTCCATAGAGCAGTACCAAGAAGGTCTGCTGGCCTCACATAATCCTCTCCTTTTCAGTAGAATGAACACGTTTTGGCCTATTAACTTCCTCATGCCTCCCACCCTTTCAAAATCTTCAGGGTTGAGAAACTTGCTACAAAAGAAAAAAAATGGGGGCGCCTGGGGGGCTCAGTCTGTTGAGGGTCTGACTTCGGCTCAGGTCATGATCGGGGTGCCTGAGTTTGAGCCCCGCATTGGGCTCTGTGCTGACAGCTCAGAGCCTGGAGCCTGCTTCGGATTCTGTGCCTCCCTGTCTCTCTCTCCCCCTCCCCGGCTCATGCTCTGCCTGTCTCTCAAAAATAACTAAACGTTAAAAAAAAGTTTTAAAATAAAAAACAATAAAGAAAAGATGTGTTACATCCTATTTGTTCTTCCCGAAATGGCAAAAGAAAAATCGCTGTTGTTGCAAAGTTGTTTGTCACTGTTGCTTATTACTTTTTCCAAAACAAAAAGCAAGGAAACAAATAATCCCATGCTGTGTATAAATTTGTTTTATTTAGCTGAGAATTCAACCCATGACGATTACAGAAATGCATGTGTATTCAAAATATCATTGAACTGGTGGTTGGAATCCTCCAAATGTTGAATTTTTAGTTTATACATGTAACATCTCCATCACACATTACCAAATAGCCCACATGAAAATGCTGAGCTTAGTGCCGGGGATATACTAGGTGCTCCGTTTATGATAAATCTGAACATATTTTATAGCATTAAAAATCATAACATGTTACAGTGGGAAAGAAAATTAGAGATGATCTTATGCAAGCTGGTTATTTTCCAAATGAGAAAACTAGATTTCTAATTTCAAAACCAGTAATTAGAGTAAGTGCTTCTCAGGGTTTTGGTGGGGATGAAATGACATAATGCATGTGGAGTACTCAGCACAGAGCCCAGCGAATGCTCAGTAGGGATCCAATGGTGTTCACGTCAAGTGGAGACTCTTATTTGCTGACTGTTGACATTATGGTAGAAAATAAATTATAGGAGCAATTATAGGAGCAAAAGAGAGCGTGAAACCTAATTTATTTGGCAAGAATTTTATGTGCGTCAGGGTTCCATAGGTTACTTATGAAACTCTGCTTTAGTTCAACAACCAAAACTAAAGGGAGGAGGAAGAGGAGGAGGTGGAGGAAGGGGAGGAGGAGGAGGGGGGAAGGGGAGAGGAGAGAGAGGAGGAGGAGAGAAGGGGAGGGGAAGACGTCTTTCCTATACAGTAACTCATCTAAAATGGGCACGGTAACTTCTCTAAGTGGCTGTGTCCCTCTCCAGCACCATTTCCTGAGATCATGGTTCACCTTGAGATTCCCTGTGCCTTACTTAGTCTCCTGTCCCTCTCTGATTTTCAAAGATGTACTCCGAATATTATATAAGTATTTGAACTCCATGTGGGTGATGTAGGTGAGCACTCCACTTCCAGCAAAGATTTTCTAAATTATGATGCTAATCTACTAGTGTTGACTAATAATAATACACTATTTTGCTCATGTATTTTATATCTAAATATTTTTTTTCAGGAATGTTGTTAGAACAAGAAATTCTGGATTTGAGTAGCATTGCTCTGGTAGGCCGAAAAATGTCCCCCAAAGATGTCCTGGATTAGCTGAGTGGGCCCAATGGGATCACAAGGATCCATATTATGAGAGGGAGGCATGAGGGTCAGAGTTCTCAGAATAATCACCTGTATGATGGAAGCAGAGGTTGGAGGGACAACATTGCTGGAAAGAGCCATGAGCCAAGGAACGCAGGCAGCCTCTAGCAGCTGGAACAGTGAGAAAACAAACTCTCCCCTAGAGCTTCCAGAAGGAACACAGCCCTGCTGATGGAACGAAGCCCAGCTTTACTGACTCCAGTAAGACCCATTTTGGACTTCTGGCCTCCAGAACTCTTTTTCTTTTTAAAAATTTTATTAAAATTCTAGTTAGTTAACATGTAGTGTAATATTGTTTTCAGAAGTAGAATTCAGGGGCGCCTGGGTGGCTCAGTCGGTTGGGCATCCGACTTTGGTTCAGGTCGTGATCTCACAGTTCGTGGGTTTAAGCCCGCGTCGGGCTCTATGCTGACAAATCAGAGCCTGGAGCCTGTTTCGGATTCTGTGTCTCCCTCTCTCTCTGCCCCTCCCCTGTTCACGCTCTGTCTCTGTCTCAAGAATAAATAAACATTAAAAAAAAAATTACAAAAAAAAAGAAGTAGAATTCAGTGATTCATCAGTTACATATAACACCCAGTGCTCAGGACAAGTGTTCTCCTTAGTACCCATCACACATTTAGCCCAACTTTCACCCACCTCCTTCCATCAACCCTCAGTTTGTTCTCTATTGTGAAGAGTCTCTTATGGTTTTTCCCCCTCTCTCTCCTTCCCCCCTTCCCATATGTTCATCTGTTTTGTTTCTTAAATTCCACATGTGAGTGAAATCATATGGTATTTGTATTTCTCTGCCTGACTTATTTCACTTAGTGTAATACTCTATGGTTCCATCCACATCATTGCAAATGGCAAAATTTCATTTTTTTAAAAATTTTTTAACATTTATTTATTTTTGAGAGAGAGCGAGTGAGCGAAAGAGCGAGCATGAGCGGGGAAAGGGCAGAGAGAGAGAGAGAAAGAGAGGGAGACACAAAATCTGAAGCAGGCTCCAAGTTCTGAGCTATCAGCACAGAGCCAGATGAGGGGCTTGAACTCATGAACTGAGCCAAAGTTGGACGCTTAGCTGGCTGAGCCACCCAGGCACCCAAGATTTCATTCTTTTTGATGGTTGAGTAATATTCCATTCCAATCTACATTCCATTCCAATCTATATTCCATATATTTATATGTATAATCTATATTCCCTATATAATCTATATATTCCATATATAATCTATATTCCATATATTATATATATTCCATATATATATATATATATATATATGTTCCATTCCAATATATATTCCATACATTATATATAGTCCATTACTATATATAGTATAGTCAATGGACATTAGGGCCCTTTCCATAGTTTGGCTATTGTTGATAGTGCTGCTTCAAAACTCTTAAGATAATAAATTTGTATTGTTTTCAACCACCAAGTTTGTGACAATTTGCTTCAGCAGCAATGGAGACTAATACAATTGTCATTTTGGATTGTGTAGGAAACTTCTGTTAAAGTTTAGTTCTCATTGATCATCAACTGTCATGCAGTGACCTTATGATTTAGAGAATGGTTTATTTTTTTCAGTGGAAGAGCTAGCATTTTCATTACATGCTTTGGAAGTATGAAAACTTGTTTAATTCAGTTTTTGGAGAGTTTCACATTTTTCTGGAATGAGAGAGAAGTATATTTGTAACATAACTCCACTCTGATTTGACATGGAAGGGTTCTTGCTATCCAAAAGTCTTTAATTGTATGCTTTTTTGGTATATTTCCATTAATGAAAATCATGTGTTATGGCCTGAGCACGTCCCCCCCAAATCTGTCCATGTGTTGAAATCCTAACCCCCAATGTGACATATTTAAGGGGTGGGGTGTTTGGCAGGTTCAGGTCGTGAGGGTGGAGCCCTGATGAATGGGATTTGTGCCTTTATAGGAGGAGAGAGGAGATCTTGCCCTAGCTTTGTCTCTGCATAAGGCTACAATGAGAAGCTGGCCATCTGTAGACCAGGACCCAGGTTCTCACCAGCCAGCAGGGTTGCCAAGGCCTTGATTGTTCTTCTAGCCTCCAGAACCGTGAGAAATAAATTTCTTTGTTGTTGTTGTTGTTGTTTATTTATTTTTGAGAGAGAGAGAGCAAGAGAGCGAGCACAAGTGGGGGAAGGTCAGAGAGAGAAGGGGCAGAGGATCCAAAGCGGGCTCTGCTGTGACAGCAGTGACCCCAACATGGGGCTTGAACCCACAAACCATGAGATCATGACCTGAGCTGAAGATGAACACTTAACTGACTGAGCCACCCAGGCACCCTGAGAAATAAATTTCTGTTGTTTAAGCCAGTCTACAGTAATTTGTTATTGCAGGCCAAAAGGACTGAGACATCAGCTATCACCCATACGTCCCAGAGTGGACATAAAGTGGGACTTCATTTCACTGATCATGAATTACTTCTCTGAAATTAGCTAAGTTTCACTAGCTTTGATCCACCGCCCCCCCCCCCCCGCCACAGTTAGTGTCAGTAATAATATATCAATGTATGCATATGATAGCTACCTTTAAAGGACATATGAAAATTAATCATTATTGTCACACTCTAACCAATATTATAGAATAGTGTTATGATTAACAGTTTGACTTTACGTGGACTGCTAGGCTATAAGGCATGGGGCACTGTGACCCCATCAGACACTTTGGTGAGCATTGGGAAAATACACCCCTTCTGACTGGAAACATTCCTGAGGGTGCAGGCCATGACAAGCCAAGGGAGCATGGGCTAGACTTGAAGAGTTACCTCTTGGACAGGATGTAATCTGCACAGCCACCTGTAGAAACCCTGGGAAGGAGACTTAGAAGTCTATCATTCAGAAAGGCAGTTATGGTGCAGTGAAAAACGGTGGCCTTGATGTTACACAGTTGGAGGTTGAGACTTTTCTCCGTTATTTACTAAAAGCGTGGCCTGAGCAAGTGACTTCAGTTCTTCGAACCTAAAAATCGCTCATCCGTAAAATAAAAACAATGATATTTATTTTGAATAATTGTGGTCAGAATGAGGGAGACAGTGTGGAAAGTCCCTGGCCTACAGTAGATGATGGTCATTATCATGCAGTGTAACTTCCTCATTTTGTAATCAAGGAAATGGAGACCTTGAAAGGGCTGGGCCTCACCTAAGGCAAATTACCACCTTTCCCCCACTTGGACCTTCTGTTAGCAGCAGGGAACCACTCAAGTGCGAAGTGTGGTTGGGGGAAATACGAGCCAATGAATCACCTTAGTTACTTCATAAGAGGGAATGAATGGAAAGATGTCCCCAGGGCCTCATGGGACAGGATGCTGTGTTGACACCAGGTGGGGCTCCTAGACTGCATGTGGGTGACTGCAGCAGAGCCTGGCTGTTGACAGGTGACAGCTTGGACAGCAGATGGCGGACTTGGTTGTCACTCAAGGTCTGCAGCCAGTAGGATCCAAGATGAGGGCAAGTCTTCCAGGGAGTGACCAGGCTCTGGCCAGTTGACAGAACACTTCAAAAATTACTCTTGCCTGAGACAGCCCTGGGATGACTAGCAGGTAAGCAGCAGCCGGGGGACAGGACTCCAAAGAGCCCAGCCGTGTACCGCCACCAACCAGGAGGACAGGGGATACTTCCAGGGAGTAAGTGTGTGCATGATCCGCTTTCCCACAACTCTAGAATCATCTTCTCTCCCATAACCCTGGTACCACCTGCAAGAGAGAAGTTACCTGAAGAACTAGCCATTTTATCCCAGAAAGCTTCACATTACCTGAATGATGGTATAAATGATAAGGTTGGGTTAAACTTAAACTGGACTGGGCATTTATTATTATTTTCTCCTTACTCAGGAAAAGAGAAGATTAACTATAGTCAAAATAAAGGGGCTACATTTTCTCTATACGTTTGAGTGATCATGTGAGCAAACTGTGTGACCCAGATAATCCTTCCCATTCTTTCCTCCATCAAAACTGGCTAAATTCCATACAGGAATCTCTTTGGCAATAACCCTGAGAGATGCCTTTCAGACCAAACCTGATTATCTCTGGTAACATTATGGCTGCTACATGATGGGTCATGGTTTGAAGCTTTTAAGGTGTTACAGATGCTTTTGAAACCCAAAAAGCTCTGGACCCTGTCACCGGGAAAATTCACAAACACCTGCACTTTGGCTCCTTGGAACACATCCATCTTGGTCAAGAATACCATCTTAATAAGGGAATTCCACTACTAGAGGCAAAACTCAATTTCCTCTGCCCCTGTGTGGCAGTCTGCACATACCTGAGCAGTGATCAGGTTGAGGGCTGTGGCCGGGCTACCGATGTTATAAGCGGTCTCCGTGTGAATCACCCCCAGGTGCTCAGAGAATGAAATCTCTGGGGGGCAGACAGGGATGTTTGTCTGTTCTCTGCCCCACTCCCAACCCCTAGATCAGTTTCAATACTCACTGAATGAATAAATGTACCAAGAGTCTCACATATTTATCGTAAAATAAATTGTTGCCACTCTTGTGTGATTTTTTTTCTCAACTGTCTGCAGGACTTTATGATAAACTTGAGAGGACATTGACATTTCCACTTGTTTTCAAGACAGCACTGCGGTCTGTCACTATCTTTTGGATCCGTCTCCCATCACGCTGTTAGCTATCCCTTCCAGCCATGTGCCATCTGCATATTTGATGAGCCATGTCAGTCTGTTAAACAGTACTGCGGCCCTGTGTGGGATGGGGAGAGAGGGCTGGAAGGGGCGGAGGGGCCCAGCAGGGAATCACAAGCAATTAGAACAGAAAAGATGCCATGGAAACCTCTGAAGCTCAGCATGTAAGCAAAGGTAGAGCAGGTCCAAATCGGGTGTCATGTTAGATGGAACTAATTTAGGGGATTAGATGACTTTTACTTGGCATGAAGACAGCAGACCTGAGAAAGGATTCACCCCAGCCGGCACTGTGGGAAGATGAACAGATGAGCTTTGTACCTGTATGAGGAAGGGTTGTCCAGACGAATAGGACCGGTTGGATGTGTGTGTGTGTGTATGTGCATGCAGAGACAGACAGGCAGAGAGAAAGATAATTGTTTTAGAATTGGCTCACATGATTGTGGACACTGGCAAGTCCAAAATCTGCAGGGTGGGCTGGCAGGCTGGAGGCCCCAGGGAAGAGTTGCAGCAGCAAGCTGCTGACAGAATTCCCAATCCCTTGAGGGAGATCAGTCTTTCCTAAAGCTTTCAACTGATTGGATGAGGCCCACCCACATGATGGAGGGCAACCTCTTCTACTCAAAGTCTACTGATGGAAATGTTAATCTCATTCAAAAAAATACCTTCACAAAAACATCTAGAATAGCATTTGACCAAATATCTGGGTATGGTGGCCTAGCCAAGTTGGCACATGTGATTAACCACCACAGGACCACTTAAGGGAAACCCAACACAAAGCAGCAGGGTTGATCTAACTGGTGAGTTAGAACAACATTCTGATACCACTGCAGATTCACATGCTTCCAAGCCCTCTTTGTAATTTCATACCTTGTGCCTCCCCCTCGTTACTGACTCATCCTGAAATGCCCTTCTCCAGACCTGCTTCCTTCACCACTGGAAAAAGTCTACTCATCTTTCGAAGTTCAGATCAAATGTCAACTCTGTGATACTTTCTTTAATACCACATCGCATCTGGAAGAGTTAATCCCTTCCTCAGTCTTTTATGCATTTACCGTCACAGTGTTTATCACATTGCATTCCAATTGCTTGAACCTCAAACAACAGATTAGCAAAGTGGTTACAAGTATAAACTTTGGTTGCAGACTTCTTCAACTGAATTCTTGACGTCAGCAAGTTACTCAATGTCTGTGTACTTCAGTTTCTTCATCTATGAAATGGAAATAAAGTAGTACCAATGATCTGAATTTGTAGTGAGGACCTAATATATGTAGAACTCTTAGGACAGTGTCCAGTGTGTAGTAACTGCTAAAAAAAGGTAAGTTACTTTCATTCTGAGTGTTATTGTTGCCATCTGATTCCTGTGTCCTGTGGAAAGTTTAGATGTTTCTGGCGGACAGACAGGGATATTACCATATGCCTGTTTATATCCCCCGTAACATTGTGTGGAATAGAGGGGTCTGCAGGCATTTAGTGGAATGTTCAGTACCTTGTGTTTGTAGAGTGCTCTGATTGTAGATACATATATTGATTCACAGGTTGGCAACATTACTGCCCCTTTAAACCTCATTACAACCTTGTGAGGTCCTTACCACCCCCACTTTACAGAGGCGGAAACTGAGAAGCAGATATTAAGTGAGTCGTCCGTGTCCACACAGCTGGCAAGAAGCAGAGTCTCTAACTCCAAGGTCAGTGAGAGGGAAAGGCAGGGATGCCAGGGGTTGGGGAAACCTTTCTGTTCTGGTACAGGCACCGTCCTTTCTCCTTCCATTTCCTTCTTCTTAGGAGCACAGGTGTTCCGGACTGCAAAGCCAGCACAAAAAATGAGGTCCCCGTTCACACTGCAGAACTGACTCAGGCTCGGGTGTGAGCAGGAGAGGGCGATCAGTACAGGATATCCTCAGCCGTGACCGTGGCCTCCTCGATTTTGGTCTTAATCTCGGGGAGCGGAATTTGACTGATCGCCACCACTACCAGATTTGCTGCATGGGCCGAGGCACTGGCCACACAGATCCAGAAGGACTCTTCGTACTGTTCTTCCACCACCACGAAGCGGAAGAGCTTCTCCTCGAAGTTGGCAATGCGCTCGGTCAGGTCGTGAAACTTCACGGAGGCCATGAAGCTGGCGATGGCCAAGGCCACGACTCCGCCTGAAAGCCAACACGTCACCCTCATACACCTGTGATGGTGGTATGTGAGGTGGCATTTCTGTGGCACAGGTGACAAGCTTGCTTTGGGTTGAAAAAATTCGTAGGATTTTGTTTTTTTCTTAAGTAAACTCTATGCCCCCAAGGTGGGGCTCGGACTCAACCCCAAGGTGAAGACCTGTAAACATGGGTGTAATAATTCTGCCTCCTAAGGAAGCTGTGGGGTTTAAATGAAAAGAGGCCTGTAAAATCCCAGGTGCCTCCTCTGCTGTCATTTAGAAGGGCCCCTCCCACTCTTGCCGCGGTAGCCCCACCTCCCCACCTCCTCCCACAATGCCCTCCCTTCCACCTTCCACCCCCACCTCTCTGTCTTCTCTTTTCTCCTCTTACCCCAACCTCTCTTTTTTGCTTTAAGTCCTCAGCCACTCATGCGTGCCACCAATTTGGCTCTTTACTGTTACAGAGATCCTTCAACTTTCAGTAAAGAGGACATTCGTGCCCATGAATGAAAGGTCATAGACCAGGGAAGCAAAGGCTGAGGCAGGCATTTTAATTCCTTCATGCCCCCACCCATCTACTTGGAATTCAAGTGCCACCACCTGGTGGTGGCAGCGCCTTGAATTTCTCTCCCTGGGGGCCTTCCTTACCTGCAAGGACGTTCCATAGGCAGATGCCCCCGGGGCCGTTGACTGCCCTGTATGGAACCTCGATCATGTTGAGAATGGCAAATCCCATGCTGACCAGAGCCAGGGCCAAGGCCAAGAAGAGGAGCAGCAGAATGGTCACGTGGAGGCCTGCATTGAGTTCCTTCACCAGGTGTGGGAAGACTGGGGAGAAAAGACACAGACAGAATTTCCATGTCAGAGCTCGGTTGGAGCTCATAAAGTCCAGGCTTGCTTACCACTGAGGCTGTAATAGAGGGGAGTGAGGGCCAGGCAACATGTACTGGGTTTTCAAAAAGCAGGAGAGTTCCAGAGACAATTCACGGAGCCCGATTGACCACTTGTCAGTTGACTAACAGTCCTCTCTTCCTTGCACTGGATGCAGAATCAAAATGTGCCCCAGCTGGCGATTTAAGTGGCACTGCCCTCAAAGCCCCGGGATCGGGGTAAGCTGACGTACATAAGCCCCACACGGTGCCTCTTTAGCAAAGGTGGTTGGCGAGAGAGTCAGCCAAGGAGGGCCAATTGAAAAGCTTTAACCTGGGTCAGAGAGTTGCCTTCATTAAATCAGAGCGGTAGAAGAGATTTCAGGTACATCTGTGAAGAGTATAGAAGGGCGTCCCAGAGGGAAGCCTAGACCTGGCACCCAAAGATCTGGGTTCAAATGCCAGTTTTGCTCATTTGCCACAAGTATAAAATAGGATCCTCTAAGCCACTCCCCTACCCATCTTACCAGGTCGTTGAGTGGATTGAGTGGAGTGCATAGGAATAATAATAGCACTTAATAAGCACTAATAGGAAGCCAGGAACATCATCTTGGATCCCGCAGCAAGGTGGGCGTTTTTCCCATGTATGATGGACACTAATTCTCATATTGCACAGAATATATGCTGTGATGAATAATATTCTATCAGAATATTAATTTCCCATATTAATGTGGCAGGATAATTTAGTCAGATATTAATTTGTATCTGATTTCTCTCTATTGGCCACCACACAGTGGCTGTGGAGATGAAATGATACGATATGATAGATACTGACTGGGAAAGAGTGAGCTCTCAAAATGGCGGCTGTGGCTGTGGCTGTTATTACTGTTACTCTCTGACTTGGGGAAAGCCCTCAGAGCCTCAGTTTTCTCATCAGTCCAGTGGGGTAGCAAAAGCTGTGTATGAACTGAGGGTAATCAACGTTTACTGGACACAGTCATGTAAAGAGCTGAACCCTTTACATGGTTATCTCATTCAGTGCTTGTGACAAGGATATAAAGTGAATTTTATTAAACTTGTTTCCCCACATGCTTGAACCTTAGGTCCCTTCTTTTTGGGCAAGGTGACTCTGAATTCTATATAGGACTATAGACCTAGATACTATATGACATATGCAGTTTAGATCGCTGTTTTCAGTAGTTACACATGAAGAATGAAAAGTGACAGAAGTTAGAGTGCCCGGACATACCCCTTCCTCTGAAGCTACTGCAGGGTTTCTACTGAGCACCTGCTGGTTAAATTGGGGTCCACTTTGTGAGCTCGAACTCACTGGTTCATCATTTGATGTCATGACCTGCCCCTCCTTGTCCCCCCTTGGGAACCAGGACTCAAAGCTTTCCTGGTTCCACTCACCCACCCCCAGCCCCTTTCCCCTCTGGTCCTTTGCTGGCTCACCAGACTCCCTATATTCACAAGAGGTTGGTGTCTCCCAAGCTTGAGAACTAGAATTGTCCTTCTCCCTTTAAAGTCCTTTCCACTGAGAAGTTTCTAGACACTGCACATTTACATCCTAGTTCCAATCTAACTTTCTTTCCAGTTCCGTATTTCCATTTGTAGTTATCTCCATGCGGTTATCTTGCCAACATCAGAAACTTTACCCAGAGCTTCTTTCCAAGGGATTTTTCTTGGCAAGGCTTCTCTTTAACCTTTGCTTCTCTCCCTTCTTAGTGTCCCTTAGGGTTTTTTTTCTTTCCTTTTCTTTTTTAACTTTCAGCCCTTCCTGAGAGAACACTTTGTGATCAGTGCAAAGTCTGTCCCTGACCAGCAGCAGGTGCAAGGCCAGCCCACACAGGAGGAGCCCGCCCCAGCTCCAGGGGAGTCACATTCAAGTGCTGGGAATGGAAGTTTTATACCCTCCCCTGGGACACCCCCACGGCAGCTGGGAACAAAACTTTCTTGAATATTGTCCTACTCAGAGGTGACATTAAAATGTCCTTTATGATCCTCACACAGTTCTGCTGTTTCAGAGATAAACCCTGGGGGCTGTCTCCTATCCACCTGGGAAGGAAGAGGAGGAGGAAAGGAGCATTTACTGAGTTCCTCCAGGGGGCAAACAGAATGTGCTCATCTGGTTGGGTAGCTTACGTTTCTGTGAGCTGGGATGGCAGGGGTTTACTTGGTGCTGCCGTGGAAGGACTCAGTCTGTCTGTTCTCCTTGGGTCCCCTTCTCCCGCAAAGCTGGTCTCTGCTCTAGCTGCTTCTCCAGAAACAGTGTTTGTGCTTCAGGGATTCCTAAATTATGCCAGGCCCACCATCTGCCACCTCAAACCCTCTGTGACGGGTTGATTGTGCCCTTCCTGCCATCCCTTCCCCCAAAAGATGGGTTGAAGTCTTCAGCCCCAGAACTCCAGAATATGACCTTATTTGGAAATAGGGTCTCTCCAGAGCCAATCAAGAGGAGGTTGTTAAGATGGGCCCTAATCCAATGTGACTGGTGTCCTTATAAAAGGGGAAATTTGGACACAGAAACATGCAAAGGGAAGACCATGTGAAGAGACACAGGGAGGATGCCGCAAGCCAAGGAATACCCGGGGCTACCAGGAGCTGGAAGAGGCAAGGAGGGGTCTGCCTATAGGGTTCAGAGGGAGCGCGGCTCTGTTGACAAGCTGATTTCTGAGTTCCAGCCTCCAGAACCATGGGAATACATTTCTATTGTTTAAGTCACCCAGTTTGTGATAATACTTTGTTATGGCAGCTCTAGGGAACTAATACACCCACCATTTGTTGGGGGTAACCACTCTGTCATTTCTAATGGGATCTGTCCACCCTGGCTCCTCCCACCCTTGAGAACTCCCCATTCTTCCACCACCTCCCCGTTACCCTTTGCTGAATTCCAGGAGAACAGTAAAGACTGCTAGGGTGATGCCCTGCTTTGGTAAAGTTGCCAGTCACAAATTCCAGAAGGAGCAGCATATGGTGGAAAGTAGGAAACTTTGGGGTCAGGCACACCTGGGTTGGGGTCAGCTCCAGCATTTGGGGCTCTGTGACCTTCAGCAAGTTGCTTAACCTCTGAGTCTTAGTTTCCTTCTAACTAGGAGGGTTGTGGAGGATTGGTGTAGCACAGGTCACAAGTTTGGTGTCCTGCACGTGAACATTAGTACAAATGAATTTAAAAGTACTTATTGTTATTCATTCAGCCAATGCTTTTGAGTGCCAGTGTTTTGAGGCACTCTTCTGGGAACTTGGGATCATGGATGAAAAAACCACAATCTTTGCCCTTGTGGTATTACATACCAAAGGGGTGGAGGCAGATAATAAATAATAAACATAATAGATAAATTATCTAGTAGATAAGAAAGCAGTTGCCATGGTCACATGACACATCCGATATATAATTATATATTTTTACTACATTCCCTAAACAATCTCTTACTCATTAAAGTCTTTGGAACTTTGCTGCTTTTGATGGTCCCTCCCTAATTCAAGCTTTGGAACTTCTTTTGTGAGATTTGTTAATTTCAATTACCTACAACTATTAAAAAGTGTGCCATTTCTCCCTCAAAACGTGTGTGTGTGTGTGTGTGTGTGTGTGTGTGGTTTTGTAAGAATCTCAAACTTCAGAAAATTGCAAGAATGGTACAAGGGATTTTTTTTTTCTCCTGAACCATTTAAAGGTAAATTGTCCCTGCATCCCTCAGTACTTTAGGGTCTATTTCATTCAAAAAGAGATTCTCTTACAGAACCACAGCACTAAAATCACTGAGTTCACTGGTACAGGCCTGCCATTTAATCCTGATGCCCCATTCAAATTCTACCAATTGTCTCACCAATTGATGTCTTTAACAGCAAATGGACCTAATTCAGAATCACCTGCTGTGTATAGTTGCCATGGTCTCCTTTTTTTTTTTTTTTTTAATGTTTATTTATTTTTGAGACAGAGAGAGACAGAGCATGAACGGGGGAGGGCCAGAGAGAAGGAGACACAGAATCTGAAACAGGCTCCAGGCTCTGAGCTGTCAGCACAGAGCCCGACGCGGGGCTAACTCACGGACCGCGAGATCATGACCTGAGCCGAAGCCGGCCGCTTAACCGACTGAGCCACCCAGACGCCCCCCATTGTCTCCTTTTAACATGTCCTTTATTTTATTTTATTTTATTTTATTTTTGCTTTTTTATTATAAAATGTATCTTTAAAATTTTTAATGTTTGTTTATTTTTGAGAGAGAGACAGAGAGACAGAGTGGGAGCAGGGGAGGGGAAGACAGAGAGGGAGACACAGAATCTGAAGCAGGCTCCAGGCTCCAAGCTGTCAGCACAGAGCCCAAGATGGGGCTTGAACTCACGGACCCATGAGATCATGACCTGAGCCAAAGTTGGATGCTTAACTGAGCCACCCATGCGCCCCTATTCCTCTACGTGTATGTGTTTTCAGTTTTTTGTGTAATGTTTTTAATAAAGCTATTTTTACAATATCCCTGGTCCAATTCCATTGCTGGGTAAATAGAAATATTCCCAGAGATTTTTTTTCCTGGATATCCATAACAAATATGTATTTCCTTCATGTATATAAGTAATGCCAATTCATATTATTGTGTTTATCAATGGCTTCAGTTTTGTGTCTTCACTCATTTAATAAGATACTTACCCTGGGCAGGATTCTAAAAACTACAATGCTGAAATACTGAAATCAAATGAGTAAAATTCCTTATCTCCTTGCATTGCATTATATTGATTAATTATTGTTGTGTAGGACACTGTTCTTGTGAGCTATCTAATGGATTCTAAAGGTTTACAGAATATTGTCCTTTTTTGCTTTGTTTTTCAATTCCCAGAAGACCCTCCATAAGCTGGGCTTGGATTCCTGCTCTATTTACATCCAGAGCAGCTGTGACGTGAGACTGGATGTCAGCGGAGGACTGTGCCTGATCATGTTCATGGAGAGCCTCCAGTGCCTTGCGCCAGGTCTCCCCTCCAGTGAGTGCCCAACTTGGGCTTTCAACCCAATAGTCTGATTCCAGAGCCCAGGCACACAGACATTTGCCCGTTCTCAGATAAGGGAGCTTTTATATAAACAGAAGTGGGAACGTGCGTGCTGGGCTGAGAACACCCAGGTAATGTGGCAAGGGTCTGAAGTCTGGCTCTGCTATTTCCTGGCTGAGGGATCTCAGGCAAGTTATATAACCCCTCCAAGTCTCAGTGTAGTCCTCTGCAAAATGGGAACATTAAGAATTCCTTCTTTATAAATGTGTTATAAGGCTTAAAAGAGAGAAGCCATGTAAAGCATTTAGCAGAATGGCTGACACATGTAAGTGCTCAATATGTTAATAGTTATTCCTAATAGAGGTCAGTTACAGAAGTATAGAAATCCCTATTTTTAATGTTTCTATAAGTCTCTGCAGTGAGAAAAAAGTTCTCTTCTTGGTGCTGAACAGGAACCCTTCGGTTACTGTGGACTTTGTCATTATGCCTTAGGTTGAGGCAGAAGTCAAATTTCACAGTTAGACATAGGCACCCTTACAAAGTAAAACAAAGTGTTCTAAAGCAGCTTGCGTGCCCCCCAACATACTCACTCGTGAATTGGGACTGGCGGCCCCCGAGCCCGCACTGTCGTACTTTACATCCTCGGAAGAGCCCGTAGTAAATATCCCCAATGAACTTGATGAGCTCTGGATCCGTGGCATTGACCAGGTCCACTCCAGTCTGACAAAGAATTTTCCCACTCAGCCAGTGGGGCACTGCCAGGGCCACAATGATCAGGATAAAGGAGGAGAAGCTGAGTAAAGACGCCAGCCCATACCACGCCTTTTTGAACCATCCAGGCATTCTAGGGGATGCAGGTCAGCCCACAGGTGTCCAAGCAGTGGCGGGGGTCGCTGACATTTTCTGGACACTCTGCAATCCCCTGCTCCAACGTCAGCTCTTCCAAACACATCATTTCAGAATTTCAAGCGCGTCTCCTGGTCCTCCCTCAGTGCCTGCCTCCACAGCCCATGTTTACTACAACCACATCCGGAAGTCTCTACAGACGTTGCCTTCACCGGACTCTCGAGTGTAGAGGAGTGTGTTACTGAAGGGAGTAACCCTATATCTCCCAATAGACTAATGTTTCAGCAGAAGGTTTAATTGTTCCCCAGTTCAGGTATTTAAATAACCCTGGTGCGGACCTCTTAACGGCCAGGAAATTATCAGCAGGCAAAACTAGGTAGGTCTGACTATAAAGAGACACTAACTATTCTCAAAAAATGCGTACAGTAGAAGGAAAACAAACATGTAACGATTAGGACTTGAATACTGCCAACAACGCATGGTGTCAAATGTCCATCTCTTTGCTGCTCGCCTGGGCATTTCTTTCTCTAAAATGTCACTGCTGTCAGAATCTCCAGAACTGTTATTAATACCATGGTATGACCTCTGTTCTCAAGGCTTTTAACTGAAATGTGTATACAAGGCTTTATGATTCTTGGATTTATCACTGGGTGAATCTGCCATGTGTAAAACTGCAGGGGGAGTGTGTGTGTGGCTGCTGGGGAGCCTGGACCCCAACACTCACAGTCCTCTCCCCACCTCCACCCTTGTGGAGAAGCGTTTTCCTAATGTGTTAGCAAATGATCACCTTGCTGGGGGCTTTGTTTCTTCTAATACTAAAGATCTGTTTTTTTTTTGTTTGTTTGTTTTTTCCATTAATCTGTACCCACTAGTAATGAAATATTCCCTACTTTCTATCTTATTCTGTGGCTTTTCAGTTTTGATTTTTGTTATGCCCAGAATTCGTGATCCCCAAAGACCACCAGGGAGCCGAGTCCGATGCAAAAGCAAAGAGCCTTTATTCGAGCCAGCTCGAGCTCAATCCCCTACCTGCACCAAAGGCAGTGGTGAGCTACCAGGGAGAGAGAGCGAGTTTCAAAAGGACAAAGATTTTACTGGGGCCTAGGGGCAGTTGGTGAGGTAATGGCTATGGCCTCAGCCGATTGGCTGGGGAAGGGTCCGAGTCCTGTTAGGCAGGTGAGGGGGGGGGGTTACTCAAGGGGAGGAGGTGTGGTCAAGGTGAAGGACACAGAACAAGATGGAGTCGGCAGGCGTAGGCCTGCCCTTTCACTCCCCCCTTGTCATGTAGCTTAGGGACCCAATCATGGGACTGGCTGCATTTATCGTGACAAGGGGAACAGAGTTTGGAGGTTTACGCAACATTCTGGGAAGCAAGTGTCCCTGGGGTGGCTCTGGGAGGTCTGATTAAGTATTGTCCCCGAGCTGGTGTCTATGATCTGCCAGGTGATGTTTTGGGGGGCGTGGGGACTCCCGGCAGCATGAGCAATGACATGCAGAGTTAACAGTTACCAATATTAGGTGGGTCAAATGCGCTGTAGCTTGAGCTTGAGCGGGTTGTGTTGGTCCCGACTGATGGCCCATCGCGTGACGAAGTCCTTCCGGATCGAGGAGGGGTCCGCTGGCCGAACGTGGGTGTGATGGACCCAGGTCGCGATGCCGTCTACTTTGAGAGCGATGGGGGTTATCAACACCATGATGTAGGGTCCCTTCCAGCGCGGTTCAAGGGTCTCTCAGTGGTGCCTCTTGACGTAGACCCAGTCTCCCGGCCTGTACTGATGAGGTGTCGGGGTCGGGCCAGCCTCGTAGATGGCACAGAGGCGTGGCCAAATGTCCTCGTGCGCCCTCTGGAGCCCTCTCAAGGAAAGAAAAAGTTCTTGATCTTTAAACTCAGCAATAAGTTCAGCTCGAAGGCTGGGAATAACAGGGGGTGGCCTGCCAAACATGATCTCGTAGGGAGTAAAACCCAGAGTGTAAGGAGTGTTTCTAACCCGGTAAAGGGCGTACGGTAGGAGAGTCACCCAGTCCCCGCCAGTCTCCATGGTTAATTTGGTAAGGATCTCTTTTAGGGTTCTATTCATTCTTTCTACCTGTCCTGAGCTCTGGGGCCTATAAGCACAATGTAATTTCCAGTTTGCCCCCACCGCCTTGGCTACTGCCTGTGTTACCTGCGAGATAAAAGCTGGTCCATTGTCTGATCCTACCATGGCAGGAAAACCATACCTGGGTAAGATGTCTTCTAGTAGCTTCTTAGCCACCGTCTGAGCCGTTTCATGCTTGGTTGGGTATGCCTCCACCCAGCCAGAGAAGGTGTCTGTAAATACTAAAAGATATTTAAAACCATACTTTCCTGGTTTGACTTCAGTGAAGTCGACTTCCCATTGGGCTCCCGGTCTGGTGCCTCTGAGCCTGGTTCCTTTTTTATTTGATGTGGCTCTCGCGTTGGTGAGTTGGCAGGTCTTGCAGGCAGATACAACTTGCTCTATTTTGGTGTCCTGTTGGTGAATCTTGATTCTGGCGTGTCGGATTAAGTCTTTTAATTTTCGGGCCGTCATGTGAGTAGACCGATGCATGTGCTCTAATATTGAGACTCCGAGCTGGTCTGGCAGCACGAGCTCCTTGTTAGGTGTATACCACCATCCCTTTATCTCCTGGGCCATGGGGAGTTTCTTGATCCGCTGTAACTCCTCCTGGGAGTATTTGGGCTGGTCTGGTAAACTTGGGTCTCCCAAGTCCGGTAGTTGTTAAGCCATTTTCTAGCTCCCAACGTTAGCGCCTTGGTAAGGGCGACGAGCTCTGCTTGCTGGGCTGATGTTCCGGAGGGTAGAGCCTCCGCCCATACGGTGTCCGTTTCGGTGACCACCGCTGCACCCGCATACCTGTGTCCGTCTCGCACAAAGCTGCTGCCATCAGTGAACCAAGTAGCCTCCGCATCGGGGAGGGGCCGGTCGGTCAGGTCCGTCCGGAATCCATGTACTTGTTCCAGGATTCCCGCACAATCATGTAGTGGAGCACCTAGGTCAGGTTTGGGAAGCAGGGTTGCAGGATTGTGGGCTGCACTGGGGTGGAACCGCACTCGAGGAGGGTTGAGTAGGAGGCTCTGGTAATGAGTCATACGTGTGTTGCTCATCCATATATCAGGAGGTTGTTTCAGGACCCCTTCAAAGGCGTGTGGGGTCATGATCCAGATCTCCTGTCCTAGGGTCAGTTTGTCTGGCATCTGATAACCGCCGCTGTCCGCCCTCTAGGATATATCCCAGGTAACTTACCCTCTCCCTGCATATCTGAGCCTTCTTCGTGGATGCCCGGTACCCTAAGGCCCCCAGGGTAGCCAGCAGGTCCTGGGTCCCTCGCTCACAGTCTTTGGCCGTGTTGGCAGCAATCAGGATGTCATCTACGTACTGTAGGAGGGTGAGGCCAGGGTGCTCCCTTCTGTACTCACCCAGGTCCTCGTGTAGTGCCTCGTCAAAGATGGTGGGCGAATTTTTGATTCCCTGAGGTAGCCGTGTCCAGCTGAGTTGCCCACTGTAGCCCTCCTCCGGATCATGCCACTCGAAGGCGAACAAGGGTTGGCTCTGGGGTGCCAGCGGCAGACTGAAGAAGGAGTCCTTTAAATCTAGTACAGTATACCAGACCCTGGAGGGCACCAAGGAGCTCAAGGGAGTATATCGGTTGGGAACAGTTGGGTGTATGTCCGTGACCCTCTTATTTACTTCCCGGAGGTCTTGTACTGGTCGGTAGTCATTTGTGTGAGGCTCTTTGACCGGCAGTAGGGGAGTGTTCCAGGGAGACTGGCAAGGAACTAGTATCCCTAGGCTTCGTAGTCTCCGGATGTGTGGCTGGATCCCCTTCCGGGCCTCCTGAGACATGGGGTATTGTTTGATCCTTACCGGACTCTCTCCTGGCTTGAGCTCTACCAGGACCGGGGTCCTGTGAGCGGCTAGTCCTATCCCCCCGTCTCTGTCCAAACCGAGGGGAATTCTTGTAGCCATCTGTCTATATTATCCTCTCTCCGGAGTACCTCCTGGTGGAGGCGGTATTCATCCTCCAGTTTCATGGTCAGGACCTGGATGGGTGGCCCTTGCCATCGGTGACCTGAGGCCCCCCCTTGTCTGAAAGTTATCTGAGCTCCAATCTTGGTAAGTCCCGTCCTAACAGCGGGTAGGGGCATTCTGGTATTACCATAAAGGAGTGGGATACCCGTCCCGTCCCCAAATCTACTGTTCTTCGGGTAGTCCATGAATACTGGCTCATACCAGTTGCCCCTTGTACCCAGGACTTCTTGCTGGCTAGTTTTCCTTGTGGGGTGTGGAGGACCGAATGTTGTGCTCCGGTGTCGACAAGGAAGTCAACAGGGGTCCCCTCCACTTTAAGAGTTACCCTAGGTTTGGGGAGAGGGTCCGAACCCCGACTCCCCTAATCACTTAATTCATCTAGCTCTAGGACTTTTACTCCATCAGTCTTGCTTCCCTTCCCGCCGGCCCTTTTTGGACAATCTCGGGCCCAATGCCCTATCTCCTTGCAGTATGCACACTGATCTTTCTGCAGCCTCTGCTTCCCCCCCTTGGTGGTTCCTTTACCTTTTCTTGCATCGTCTGCCAGCTGCCGGAGACGGCGGTCTCGTTCCTCGGGGAAGTCAGCAGTGGTAGCTCGTAGTATTCTGGCCAGGTCTCGAGTCTGCTTACTGCTGGCAGCCGCCATGGCGCGAGCCTGCTTGTCCTCAGGAGGCTCCCGATTATATACCTTTTCGGCTACCACCAGTAAGTCCTGCAGACTTTTTTTCTCCTAGTCTATCTATTTTCTGTAATTTTCTCCTAATGTCTTTGGCCGATTGGTTTACAAAGGCCATGATAACAGCTGCCTTGCTTTCCGGAGCCTCTGGATCCATGGGGGTATAGGTACGGAATGCCTCCATGATCCGTTCTAAAAAGGCAGCCGGACATTCATCTTTTCCCCGTTGTACATTTCCTACCTTGGCCAAATTGGTTGGCTTTCTAGCAGCCATTCGGAGACCCCCCATTAGGGTCTGGCGGTAGGCCCGGAGCCTCTCCTTACCTTCTGCCGTGTTGAAATCCCACTGGGGCCGAGTTAAGGGGAAGGAGGCATCTATCTGAGCCTGGTTGGTGGTGGGATTCCCGTCTGCGCCCGGAACTAGTTTTCGGGCCCCACTGAGGATTCTTTCTCTTTCTTCAGTCGTGAACAGGACCTGCAAAAGCTGCTGGCAATCGTCCCACGTGGGCTGATGGGTAAAAAGAACAGAGTCTAATAAATCAATAAGCCCTGCCGGTTTCTCGGAAAACTTAGGATTCTGAGCTTTCCAATTGTAGAGGTCACTAGTGGCGAAAGGCCAATAGTGATGGGGCTGATTCCCCTCCGCGTCTGGGGGTCCGGTGGCTCGCAGGGGCAGAATAGTGGAGTCGGCGGCGGAGGCGGATTGCTCCCTCTGAGCCCTTTGTCTGGTAAAGGGCGGGCTTGCCCCTGGAGCGTTTCCGCCTCCCGCTCTCGGAACAGCGTCTGCCTCCCCCGGAGGGGGAGGATGGTGTTCTTCCGGCATCCTAGAGGGGTTATACGGGGGAGGAAAAATTAATTCTTCTTCAGTACCCCCCTGTAGGACAGGGTAGAGGGGTGCTGAAGTCTGGGTAAGACTTTTCCTCTTCTTTGTCCCCTGCAAAGCAAGAATGGGTTTTGGCTCTGGAGGGAGCGGGGCTAGGAAGGGCTTAAGTCAAGAGGGTGGGTAGGGGGTAGTCTGAGTCTGTCCCATAACGTCCGTCCAGTAAGTCCTCAGAACAAAACAGAGAAACACAGAAACAGACAAACAGAGGGCCCCTAGAAAGTCTTCCAACTCCATGGAAGCAAAACTGAAAGCTAGCTTAGACCTTTGAGGGGATTCCATGTCCCTCCAAAACCGATGAGGGGATTCCACGTCCCTCCAAAGACAACGGCCTCACGCCGACCAGCGGGAGCGACCCGCCTCGTCTCAGACCTTTGAGGGGATTCCACGTCCCTCCAGAAGGGAGGATCGGAACGTCTTCCGAAACTCCCGGCCCGTGGTCCTCCAGTGCGTCCACTTAGACTGTGTCGGGCACTACCAGAATTCCAGAAATGAGCTCACACAGAAAAGACAGAACAAACAGACATTAACCGTGGCCAGTCAGGCTCTCGGGGTCGGGAGGTGTGGTCAAGGTGAAGGACACAGAACAAGATGGAGTCGGCCGGCGTAGGCCCGCCCTTTCAATTTTTAGTCTATTACTGAATGTCAACTTTATGTCACATGAGATTGGCAACAGCAACTATCAATAGTTTTGGGTAGTCAAATTCGACAGAAGTGGCACAAACGTTTTTTTTATTTGGTCAAGAAGTCTGGAGGGGGGTTCAGGAGTTTGCATTGTTAACCAACAGGAGTTCTGAAAACCTCAGCTGGAGAGCAGCGGAAGGGCCAGAAGGACATGGGAATGGAAACGTCAGTTTCCTTCCCTATACCCTGTAAGTGGGGTTCACTTCTGTGGTTTCTCCACAATGAAAATGAAGAAGAGTGTCTCTGAAGCTTGTGTAGAGCTCTCTCTGCATACAAAGGGCTTTTATTATATGCTTGTTATCCCTTGATGGTAGTAACCCTTCGTGGTAGTCAAAGGATGTACTATTCTAATGATTTCTCTCATGAGAAAACTGGATGTCAGGACTGGGGCTGGAGTTCAGGTCTTTGAAATACAACCGTTCATCATCATAATCTTGAACTAGCAGATGCTTTTCTGGTAACAAATCCATATGAAAGGCTGATTAATAAATGACACATTATAATAATAAAATATAATATATAATAATATAATATAATATGGCACATTAATAACCAACGTTACTTATTCTTATTGTAATGGTAAGCATGCTTTGGACCTGTGTAACACGTTTGCATTGTATTTCAGCCTCAGATGATGGACCTTTGTCAACTTTTGGGTTTTTAGAGATTAAGGAATTATTTTTAGAAAAATTATTTTAGAAAAATACAGGAAACAAACGATTCCTAGCAAGCTCTTGCCATGCTGAATGGAAGTGTGGTTAAGTAAGTAGAACTCTGTTGAAGACCTGGGTTCAAATTCTTATTCTTCTGGGCAAGTGCTTGAGATTCTCACGGCTTGGTTTTTTAATCTGTCATGGGATTGTTGTACAAAGCAAAATGAAATAGTACATGCACATCGTGGCATATAGAGAGGACACCAAATAAATGATGTTAACCTCTTCATCCAGTCTTCCAGCAATTCTGTTCCCAGTAATGAAGCTTCTCTTAATAAACTGCATTGTGGACTGTATCCTGTTGATGAGGTTTTTTGGGGTGACAGTGGGGTTTGTGGGGTCCAGAGCCAATGACCAAGAAAGAACTCTTGAAGACATCTTTGGTGCAAAAAGGTGATTTTATTAAAGCATGGGGACAGGACCTGTGGGCAGGAAGAGCTGCCCTGGGACCATGAGGAGAGATTGGTTATATACTATGGAGTTGGGGGAGGTAAAGTCCCGGGGAAGTTTCCAGTGAGATTTTCATATGCTAAAAAAGATTCCCAGGATAGTGGCCTAGCTATTGTCAGGCTAAGGTTGTTTTAGCATTAGGCAAATCATTAGCATTAAGACAGTGGGGAGTTCCTGGAGAAAAGTTTTACTCTGCAGGCCTCATGTATTTGTCAACTGGCTGCAGATTTATAAGGAAATTTAGTTCTATCTGCCATTTCCTTCTGCCTTTGTTTCCCAAATCACTATGCCGGGGTGATGGAGACTTAGGTCCTGCAGGACTATGATCTCTATCAGTTAACCATTTGTTTTTCTCCTTTCCTTTGTTCTTGGGTAGCCAGGAGTGCCCGAGGAATATCACACATCCCATCTAGGAGTGGGGGGGCCATGTGAGTGGCCTGTCAGCTTGCCCCTTATGTTCCTTCATCACTCTTCCCCAAATGAAAGTATTTCTGTGTGCCTTATCTGGCAAAGTATATTGAGCAAATACCTGTGAGTCTGCTGTGTACAACACACTGTGTATGGGTGGAGGGTGACACAAAGATGTACAACGTGGATCCTGCTGTCGAGAAGGTTACAATAGTGTTGGGGCACTAGTTCTCAACAAAGGGTGATTTTGCCCTTTAAGGCCCCCGCCTTGGCCCCTCCAGCCAACTTAGTAGTCTTTAAAGTCTTAGCAAGCACCTTTAACCTGAGTGACGGGTTAACTAAACTTTTCTCTGTATATCTACAGATCATGCTGAAAGGGCGGGCCTACGCCGGCCGACTCCATCTTGTTCTGTGTCCTTCACCTTGACCACACCTCCTCCCCTTGAGTAACCCCCCCTCACCTGCCTAACAGGACTCGGACCCTTCCCCAGGACCCTTCCCCAGCCAATCGGCTGAGGCCATAGCCATTACCTCACCAACTGCCCCTAGGCCCCAATAAAACCTTTGTCCTTTTGAAACTTGCTCTCTTTCCCTGGTATCTCACCACTGCGCTGGTGCAGGTAGAGGATTGAGCTCGAGCTGGCTCGAATAAAGGCTCTTTGCTTTTGCATCGGACTCGGCTCCCTAGTGGTCTTTGGGGATCACGAATTCTGGGCATAACAATGCATTGTTTCCTAGGAAGAACCAAAGCCTCTCGCACAACCTTTCTCCTGGGGCACCAACAAATACCAACCTCCAAGAGATAACAGAGATAATGTCTGCACACAATCAAGAAGTGTTACAGACCACTGTGCTCCCCTTTTACTGAGTAACTGACCTAAAGTTCCTCAAAAATCTTTGCGTCAGACAAAAACCCAGGAGTTGGTTTTTGGACAGGAGTCTACTTTCTCCCCAGGTGGCCAGCCTCCCGAATAAAACTCATATTCTTTTCCAATCAAAACTCTGTCTCTTTTCCAGTGAAGGGCAGCCGAACTTGGGTTTTTCTGAAACACTCTCAGGGGACACGTGGCAAGATTTGCAGATACTTTTTATTGTGATGACTGGAGGGGCGGGGAGGCCTGTACTGGCATCTAGGAGGTAGAGGCCAGAGATGTTATAAACATCCTGCAATGCACAGTACAGCCCTCCCCTTTGCCCCCACAAAACTGATAGTGCTGGGATTGAGAAGCTCTGTATTAGGGGCACATTCCATAGACAGAAGTCACTAATTTACAAGAAAGAAAATGCTAGGCTCTGTCAGTGGAGACAGTTGTTACCATTTGGTGGCGCTGAATTGTGGACCTTCAACATGCTTGTCAAATGGGGGCTTACAGTTACAGAGGTCCAAGGACAGTATTATAGGACTTCACATCTTCAGCTTTGTCTCTACCAGACCCTTAAAGGCCTGTTGTGTCAAATGTACTCATATTTTTTTGAACTGTTGTAATAATTTTGGTAGTTTTTTTGGGTTTGTTTTAAAAGCATTAATTTGTGAAGTGTTCGACATTTAAAACATAGTATGCTATAATTTTTGTATCGTTTTGGCAATTTTTAATTTTCAAATACGGCCCCAAATATTTAAATATCCCCACCTCCAAAATGGAAGAGCACTGAAATTCACAATCTCTAAGAAGTCCAGCGAATTGTAACAAACGTAGCGGCAAAAACAATATTAATAATGCTCAGTGGGCATTTATTGAGCTCCTACTACTAGCCACGCACTGCTCTCAGAACTCTAGTATTATCCTTTAAAATCCTTTCCAAAACGCTAGGAGGACAGACTATTAGTATTCCCATTTTACCGAGAGGAGACTGAGGCACAGAGCGGTTAAGCAAGTTGCTTAGCGCTACAAAGCTATTAAATAGGGGGCCAGGCATGGGGCTTCAGAGCCTTCACTCCTATTTAAAGGTTAAAACACATACGTGGTTTGTCCTGTCTCCCCCACAGAACTCAGCCTCGTGAGGGCGGGCGCCACCCACACGCGCGCACACCTGTTCTCCACCCTTGCGCCCTGCACGCCCCGGGGGCCCAGCACCTCCAGGCCGGCGGGCGGCGGGGCGCGGCTTGCGCACCCTCAGGCTGTCAGGTGCGTGGCCGCGCGCTAGGGGGCAGCAGCGGGCGCGGCTCGGGCTCGGCGGCCGCGCGGTCCCTCTTGGCCCGGTGGGTGGGCCGGCCGGGGCGGGGCCGGGCGAGCCGGGGCGCCGCGTTCGGGCTCCGGGCATTCGGAGCTTCGGGAGCCGAGCGGGAGGCGGAGCGCGATGGCGGCGGTCGCTGGAGAGGCGCGCCGGGTGCTGGTGTACGGCGGGAGGGGCGCGCTCGGCTCCCGATGCGTGCAGGCGTTCCGGGCCCGCAACTGGGTAATTCGGCTGGGTCTCCGCGGGGCTTTGCGGCACCTTCGGGTTGGGTGGCGGGCGGGTACGCTGGTGACTGGGGAGCGGAGGGGCTTACCGGTGCGGCCCTGGAGGGCAGTCTGGTTAAAGCCAGGGGCCCCTGTACAGGCCAGACGTGAGTGCTTGCACGTGTGTGCACAGGTCTACTGCTCTGTTCCTGGCTACGAGTGCGTGCCTACGCCGCATCCTAGGTGCGGGGCCTTTGCTCTGCAAGGAGGTGGGGGATGGGGCTGCCCGCTCCGCCAGGCCCAGAAAGTCTGGAATGGCTTCGGAGAGAATTCCAGAGGGGAATAAAGAGGAGCGGGCTTGAGGGTACATGGAGAAACAATGAGAAGGAAGGCTCTGGAATTAGATTGCGTGGCGCGGGTTACTAGTCGTTAACTAATTGATTAACGCCCGCGAACCTCAGTTTCCCCGTCTTTAAAATGGGGATATTACTAGTATTTACCCCTTAGGGGCTTGTGCGAATTGAATGAGATCATTGGTATGCTTGTAAAGTATCTGACTTGTGGTAAAAGCTGTTTAAATGTTAGCTATTAGTATTACTATAATTACCCCGGTTCCTTCAGCCAGCCTTGCACCTGATTGTTGGAAGGCTCAGCCCCACCAATGCTGGTGGCTTCTTTGTTTTGGAAAGGCTGTTTGAACTACTTTGCATAATCGGGTATTGCTTCTTGTAGGGGACTAGTAGGAGCGGAGCTGACCTATGGCCAGGGACCCTGACCCTAGCAGCTCTGGAGGGCTCAGTGCTTTTCTGGTGGGGACTCCACCCTCTGTCTCCTCCCTGCAGCTGTCGCTTGCACAAAATGTGCTGGAGCTCTGGGGAGTTTTGCCTCGGGGTTTTAGTTTGTAGCAGCAGCCTGGGCCAGGTTAGCCCCGGGACCAGGAAGAAAGGGTTCCAGGATTTTCTTTAGGCTCAGCATCTGGTATAGGACTTTTAATGGATTCTAAGCACACCACCGTCTTTTTACTCAACTTGGAAGACTATTTGAGGCATCTTACAGGGTCTGTGGAGGTGGATGGTGGTGACAGTGTTATTAGGAGTGTTGGCTAGGCACTGTGTTCTCACATACTCTTATAATTTCATTTACTCTTCCCCAAACTTGAATTTAGTGAATCCTGTTGGTATCCATGTGTTACAGATGTGAGAGCTGTGCCTTTCCCCGGTGGGGGCACTTCCCCCTGTTGGGGCCACTTTGGTTTATTTCTGACTTGGCAGAATCTGACAAGCTGATTTACCTTGGACTCTGTCTCCCCCGTCCCCACCCCTACATTTCTGGGAACTCTGGGAGGGACTGGGATACAACCTTTTCTTTGTGTCTGTATCCCCCCGTGGCTGGTGACAAAGAAGTAGTGAGTGTTCTTAAATGGATGCTGTGTTCTTCATAGCTTGTGGTAGAGCTATATATCTCTGGGTCCTGTGAACCTCAGGGCCCTGGAACTTTCTTAGTAGGAACTGTGTGTCACCTGTGCCAGGAGCTGTAGCATGCTCCATTTCAGTGAATTTTCACATTAATCGTGTTAATTGTTAACCTCTATGAGAAAGCCACTGTCTTGCAGGGCCAGGATTCAAACTTTGGTCTGATTCCCAAACCCAAAGCCATCCCTCTGTGCTCTAGGGCAGGGGTCTGAAAACTTTAGTCCTCCCGGGAAGACTAGGCCTGTTGTCTGTTTTTGTACAACCCAAGGACTAAGAATGGTTTCACATTTTTAAATGGTTGGGGAAAAAAATAAAAAAAAATAGAATTTTGTACCATGTGAAACTTACATGAAATTCACATTTCTGGAGTTTCAGTGCCTGAAGTTTTATTGGATGTAGGCACACTCCTTCATTTATCTATATTGTCTGGGGTGCTCTGCCATCACAACAGCAGATTTGAGTAGGTGCAACACAGACCATATGGCCAGCCTAAAGTATTTACTTTCTGTCCCTTCACAAAAAGCTGTTTTGCTTTTTTGCTCCGGTCGAGGGGTCGCTGGAAGTGCAGGGTTTGCCTTAAGAGGTGAGAGTGGAGGAGGAAGGTGAGGTGTTTGGGGGCAGATGGGCTAGGCTGGGGCTCAGTAAGGAGTGGATTGGCTGAAGCCAAATGTGTGTAAGGAGCATGAGAGGTCAGTAGTGAGATTCTTTCTCTGGTGGTGGTGTTGTTTTTTAAAAATATATCGTCAAATTGGTTTCCATACAGTACCCAGTGCTCATCCCAACAAGTGCCCTCCTCAGTGCCCATCACCCACTTTCCCCTTTCCTCCACCCCGCATCAGCCTTCAGTTTGTTCTCTATCTCTGGTGGGTTTTCATTTAAGCCTCTCCTCTGTCTACACTGCCCCCATTTCTGAGTGTGGATCTTTCTGGAAAAACAACTAATTGTCTCTTGACCAAAGCTGTTTTCTCTTTCACTCCAGTGGGTTGCCAGCATCGACGTGGTGGAGAATGAAGAGGCTAGTGCTAGTGTCGTGGTTAGAATGACGGACTCATTTACGGAGCAGGCCGACCAGGTAATTCCAGAAAAAGACCCACCGAGCATTGTGGTAGGGAAACCCTGGGGAGCAGTTTCCTCTGGTAATGCATTTTTTTTTTTTTTTTTCTCCAGTTAGTGCTTTCTGTTTATGAAAGCCATTTGTGCTCATTGGGGGAAATTTGGAAAAAGTTAAAAAAATATAAAGAGGATAAATTACGCATAATCCATTTCTTTAGCTCACTGTTCACATTTTGGCCCATTTTCTTGTCTTTCCTATGTATCCTATATGTTTTTAGTTTTGTAAGTTGAGATAATCTTGTATTTTATATTTTATGGTCAACTTTTTTTTTAACTTAATACTTAATTTAAATACTTCTCAGATCACTTGAAAAAACCCCTCTGTGTCAGCATGTATTTTTTAATTTCTTTAGTTTCTACTTCCTGAACGTTGAAATGGCTTGCAGTTTTTCTTTTTTACCATTATCAGGAATCCTGTGCTGAACATCTTTGTCTCTATCTCTGATTATTTAGGATGCATTCTAAAAAGTGGAGCTCCCTAGTTCAAAGCATGAACCCTAACAAAACAGGGTAATTTTAATTATACAATGATATGCTTATTGTAAAACAAGAAGTCCAATAAATACATAAAGTAAACTGTGAAATACCCCTGTTTCTCCCTGTGATGCCCAGAAGGACAGTGACAGTTTGATGGCCATGTTGGTATAAATATCAGAGATGCTCTTACATGGGCCGACCTTTCTGGAAGAGCCGTTCCCATAAGCTGCATGGGGGACTGTGCTCTCTGTGGTTCTCATGTCACCGCTGCAGCTCACGTTCCCAAGGAAATCTCCGCATTATTCTTTGCGTGATGTGACGTACTTTTACAGGCAAGCACTCAGTGAGGCAGGCGGGCAGGTGGGGGTAGACTAATTTTATAGCTTAGGAGATGAGACACTAAGTGACATGGCCAAAAAGCTAGCTCGTGGTGGAGTAGAGAGCATGGGATTTCCTAATAAGAGACTTAACTAACAACTTCAGTAAGCTCACAGTCTGCTTTTTGTTTAGTTACATTCTCCCTAGTAATCTGAATACTACTGAGGGTCTGATGTTTAATGGTCCTAGCTATGTTTTAAAATTTTTTCTAAAGTTTATTTATTTATTTTGAGAGCGAACGAGCCAGAGCGAGAGCGAGCATGTGAACAGTGGAGAGGCAGAGAGAGGGGGAGAGAGAGAATCCCAAGCAAGCTTCACGCTGTCAGCACGGAGCCCGATGTGGGGCTCAGACCCATGAACTGTGAGATCATGACCTGAGCTGAGACCAAGAGTTGGATGCTTAACCATCTGAGCCACCCAGGTGTCCCAAGAATATTTTAAATTTTAAAGGTGATACATGTATGATGTAGAAAATACAATTAAGCAAAAAGAACGGGGAAGTCATTTTTAGTCCCATTATGCAGTTAATGTTTTGTAGTATTTCCTTCCAGTCCATTACTCCAAACATATGTGTGTATAAGTCCAAAAATAAAAAAAAGAAAAAAGCCCATACTGAGGATACTCCTGCTCACTCACTCTTTCTAAAGCATCGGTTTCACAGAGGTTAGAATATAAAAAGCTAGCTGACTTTCCAGAATATAGATTTTTGTTGTTTTTACTTAATCTGATCCTAATGTTTCCTGTACTTAATGATTCCTTGGCCTTAATGGGCTTAATAATAAAACCCAACAAGGCATAGTTTTGTGTTAGGCATCATCCTGAGTGCTTATTCACATCAACTTGCTTTGCTTCTGTAACGCTCGCAAAACGTTTCTGACTGATCTCCCTTTTAGAAATGGGGAGTTTGTGGGGCACCTGGGCGGCGGCTCTTCTGGCTGTGGTTCTCTGTGATCAGTGTCTGTCACTGGCTCTTCTGCTCCTGTTAATTGCAGCTTTCCGATGCCGTGTGTGTTTTTGAAATTGCCTGCGTGTGAGACTTAACAGTGCATTTTAAAGACAAAGATGGAGAAATGCCTTAGTTATTACAAGTTCAGATTTTAGAACGTTTAACCCTCCCTAACCCCCCAGTCACCCAATTCAGAGTTTGGATAAACAGCATGACATCCAGTGTTTGTTTTTAAGGCTTCAGAAGAGGAAATTTAATCCTAACCCATGTAAAATTGGCCCCCTAGGCATGAGATTCACTAGAGACAGGAGATGAAGACATGAGAAAGGCATTAAGTCTATGGAAAACGATTGGGCAGAGAGCAAAATTTAAGGGGAAGGAATTAAAGGCATAGATGTTGTAAAAGTCAAACAGGTGCTTCGTTTCTCCGGCTCCATGTTTCCCTGAAAAGATGAGCATGTACAAGGTTGTGTGTACATATGGACATTGGGAGATAGCCAACTCTGGCAGCTGGGATCTGGGCTCTCGGTAAGAGGACTTGGTTTAAGAATTCAGAAGTCCAGGAATTTCTTAAAAGGAAAGATGTAGGTATGGGGTGTAGGGAGATGAAAGATTGGTTTCCATTGCCAAAGCGTTCTCTTTGAAGGAGTGATGTGAGGCTTCAGAAATTGCTGGGGAAAGAGGTAGGGGACTGTTACCATAGGCAAAGATACACGGTCTTGGGTTAAGTCGTCTCAGCCATTCTGGAGAAATGTGAAAGTGGTCAATGGCCAGACCTGCCTGTCTCGCCAGATTTTTGTCTTAATAAATTGTAACAAAATTACATGTATGTATTTCCAACATTTAAAAAATTTCAAACAGAAGTAAAGAGAGAAATGATCACCCATGTACCTGGTATTTACTAACATTTTGCCATTGACTATATTTTTTTTTACATGAAGTATAGTTGACTATTTTTTGTTGCTCTTTTTAAAAATATTTCCTGTTGGCACTTATGGTTTGGAGTTGCAGTTAAAGGGATGTTTGTAATGAGGGTAGAAAAGAATAGATTATCTCAGATTGTGATTCTGTGATGTGTGAAGAAAGTCTGGAAAGAAATAGACCGGAAGGTTAGCTGTGGGCATTGAAGCTCTTGGTGATTTTTTAAAAACCTTTTCCTGCTTTTCTTTATTCATTGCTCTCTTCCAGGGGTGCTAATGTCTTAACCATCCCAAAAGAAGACTCTAGATGACTTTCTAAAAATCACATTGAAATGTAGTTGGGTTTCACTGTCTAAGATGCTTACTGTAGATTGGTCCTTCCTCTAATCTTCAAAGGGTTAATTGCCAGGTACTGGTAACTGACTTCAAAACGAGTGAAAAATAAACTGAGGCATCTGTAAGGACATTAGTCTGTTTGGGTTTACCTGACTGCTTATTGCACCTTTTTTGTCCCTTTTGTTTAAGGTGACAGCTGAGGTCGGAAAGCTCTTGGGTGAAGAGAAGGTGGACGCAATCCTTTGTGTGGCTGGAGGATGGGCCGGAGGCAATGCCAAATCCAAGTGTGAGTCCTTTTCTCAGTGAATCATTCATTCTGCTCTGCATTTTGTCCAGCTGGCAAAGACAGGTTTTTCTGTATTTCTCCCAGAACCTTTGGTAGGTCTGTGCAGTAGGGATTAACATCCCATTTGACGGATGAAGAAAACACTTCCCATAACGGGGGTTACGGGAGAGGGACGTTAAGTTTGAAGTTTGAAGTAGAAGCAGAATGGAATAAGTCTTGTTTCCATCCCAGTCTTTCAGGGCCTATTACTGGGTGGGAAATGGGGGATGTGTATGAAATAGATCATTCTGAAAGTCGGAAGGACTCAAGGAGCACCTGGGTGGCTCAGTCTGTCAAGCATCTGTCTTTTGATTGCAGCTCAGGTCACCATCTCATGGTTTGTGAGGCGGAGCCCCTCTTGGGGCTCTGGGCTGACAGCACGGAGCCTGCTTAGGATTCTTTCTCTCTCTCTCTCTCTCTCTCTCTCTCCTCAAACCCGCGTGTGCACCTATTCTCTTTCTCTTTCTCAAATAAATTTCCAAAAAAAGGACTACAAATTGAACATTTATTAAAGCTGAGTATGTTTTTCAATATTTATTATGAAAATTTTCTAACATACAGAAAAATTGGAAGAACAGTTCATTGAACATCCTGTGCCCTCTAAATTCAGATATTAACATTTGCCATACGTGTGCTTTCTTGTTTTCTTGTGCATATGTATTCTGCGTGTGTATTTTTTGTTAACTATTTGAAAGTAAGAATTTCAACACACTTCTGCATATATTTTCAGGGAGTAAACTCATTCTCCTACGTTATCTTAATACTGTGACCATACCTAAGAAAATTAATAATAATTCTATAAGATTAATAAAACTCAGCCTGTATTCGAATTCTCCAGTTTATTCCAAATCTTTTATAGTTTTTTCCCGCCTAAATGTATTTTCCAGTCAGGATTTGTGCATTGCATTTTGTTGTTATTTTTAGTCTCTTAATCTAGAATTACTTTTTTCTTCTGTGATAAACTCGGTGGTAGACAGGGCACTTTTCCCAGAGAAAGTTCCACAGACCGAATTTGTCCAGCCATTTCTGTAAGGTGTCATTTACCTGTTCCTCTGTCCATGGTATTTCTTGTGAACTAGAATTTAGGTCTAGAGACTTAATTAGATTCGAGTTGAATGTTTTGGAGGCGAGAGTTCCTCTTGAGTGATGTGTGCTTCCTGTGACATCATGTGGGGACACTTACCCTGTCAGATCACCGTACCGATCCATAGTGATGCCAAACGGTGCTTGATTAGGATGGTAGCGGCAGACTTCCATCGTAAAGGTACGTTTTTCTGTTTGCGGTTAGTAAGTGATCCGTGGGATGCTACTTTGGCATCATGTGTGAGTATCCTATTTTTAAGCACCTTGAGGGTCTCAAATTCCCCAAACCTATTGGTTTTTTAAAAAAAAAATTTTTTTTTTTAACGTTTGTTTATTTTTGAGACAGGGAGAGACAGAGCATGAACAGGGGAGGGGCAGAGAGAGAGGGAGACACAGAATCCGAAACAGGCTCCAGGCTCCGTGCTGTCAGCACAGAGCCCGACGCGGGGCTCGAGCTCACGGACCGTGAGATCATGACCTGAGCTGAAGTCGGACGCTTAACCGACCAAGCCACCCAGGCGCCCCCAAACCTATTGGTTTTAAGCCTCCGTTGATAATCTCTGCCTGAGTCAGCAGTTTTTAAATTTTGTTATTCCTTCTATGTTTATCATTCAAAGCTCTTTTTTTTAATTTTTAAAATATTTATTTATTTTTGAGAGAGAGACAGCATGAGTAGGGGAGAGGCAGAGAGAGAGGGAGACATAGAATCTGAAGCAGGCCCCAGGCCCTGAGCTGTCAGTGTCGAGCCCGACGCGGGGCTTGAACCCACAAAGTCAAAGCTCTTTAAAAAGGAATTGATATTCTGTGAAATCAGTTAAATATAAAATTGGTGTTTTGTGGGGTGATCGGGTTGGCTGAACACCCTGATGGCCTTCTGTGTGTTTCGGGAACAAGAATTGATAAATGTGGATCCATACTTTTGTTTTTGTCTAGTTCTTTGTAGCCGGGAAATGTAATACCTTGGTTATCACTTACTGAAGACCCCTCCTCTGGTCTCAGGAGGGATTGTTTTCTGGATTCTGGGTGTCTTGCCCAGCTGGTGATGTGATCACCTTACCACTTATTCCCCACCATGTCTTGGGCAAGGTCAGAGGATTAAAATACGCATGAAATGATTGTCTGAGCAGCTTTCTTCTAAAGAGTCTTTAAAGCTGGCATTCAACTTTCAGCCATAAAAAAATGTAGCTCTATGAGAACCCTCTTTATGTCCATGCAGTATAAGTGCCTCAGATTGATCACAGGTAAAACTTGACTTAGACGTATAGGTTCTTATTACAAATCTACTGTCCTTCATAAAGTAGAACAATTTCTGAGTTAAAGCCAGTTCAGCCTATTTGTTAACAGTCCTCATTTATTGGCTAAAATTTTAACCACTTTACAGGTGAGGAAACTTGAGACTCGGGTAGTCACATGGTCTGGATTCGAACCCAGGTCTCTCTGACCACGGCCCTGTGCTGTTTTGTACTGGACCTTGTAGTCAGGGACTGAGAGAGCAGGAGTGGCTGTCAACGCCTCCTCATGGGACGCCGTGAGTGGAGCTTACCTTTCAGTCTCTTCCCTGCGAATGCTCAGCTCACATGTTGTTTTCTCATTCAGCTCTCTTTAAAAACTGTGACCTGATGTGGAAGCAGAGCGTGTGGACGTCGATCATCTCCAGCCACCTGGCCACCAGGCACCTCAAAGAAGGAGGCCTCCTCACCTTGGCTGGTGCCAAGGCCGCCCTGGACGGGACTCCCGGTAGGCCTTCGTTTCCCAGTGTGTGAAATGGGAGCGCTTGCCCTCGCCCCCTGGGCTGCTGGATGCTTCCTTAGGTGAGGGACCTGGGAGCCCTTTAGCCTCCAGGAGGCTTTACAGCTGGGTGGAGTGTGCTTCCTGGCTTTTTTTAGGGGTAGGACTCTGCCCCCTTCTGTTTGCATTGTCTTCATGTGCATGGTGGGTGCAGAGTCCTGTCATCTGGGACTCCCACCACTCCATTCATCTGGGATCCACCCAGGGCATGAATGGTGAGGAGGTGGATACTAATCAGTTAATAAATAAGTTGTATCTTCATCACCCTGTGTTCGTGTGTCCCTGAGAAGCAGCTCAGCCCCTGGAAATGGTGGGGCTTTTGGTAAGAGAGCTGGCTGTGGATTCTTCACTTTAGTTGAGTGGCTTTGAACAGATTATTTGAGGTCTTTGGCCAAATTCTGCTCTAGTTTCTTTGATCGTAAATGGCAGTAACACCTCCCTGAAGCGTAACTGTGAGGCATGGGAGGCGTCGGTGTATATACAATGCCCAGCACTTGCCGAGTCTTCTCATAGTTGCTCTTTCCTTTCACATATATTCTCATTTAATCCTGCGGTGGACTGTTAACTACCTTTTTCATTTACAGGGAAGCGAACTAGAACTTAGGTTCAGGACCTTGTCATTATGTAATAAGTACGCTGTAATTACACTTTGAACCAAAACCCTGATCATTTCTGAATTGTGTGCTTTTTCTGCTGCATCAGAACAGAACCGTGATTTCCTTTGCATTTTTATTCCGTGTATTTCCTGGGAGACTGTCATGAAAACAGACCATGGTTTGTAGGGCTTAAACACAAATTTATTTTCTCACAGTTCCTGGAGGCTGGAAAGTCTGAGATCAAGGTGTGGGAAGGTTTGGTTTCTTCTGGAGCCTCTCTGCTTGGCTTGCAGATGGCCGTCTTCTCCCTGTGTCCTCACATGGATGTCCCTCTGCATGTGTCTGTGTCCTGATGTCCTTGTCTTGTAAGGAGACCAGTCAGATTGCATTAGGGCCCGCTCTAAAGACCTTATTTTAACTTAATTACCTCTTTAAAGACCCTGTCTCCAAATACAATCACCTTCTGAGATACTGAAGTTTAGGACGTCAACACATGAATTTGAGAGTGGGAGGGGGGATACGATTCAACCCGTAGCACTCCCTTTGGAATGAGGCTAACGAAATTTAAGTGGGGTTGGGGACAGCATAGGGAGGGGAAAGTGTCTACGTCGACCACCTAAGTAAACTCTTCTTTAAAAAAAGGAGGGGATGGGGTGCCTGAGTGGCTCAGCTGGTTAAGCAACTGACGTCGCCTCGAATCTTGATCTCATGGTCATGAGTTCAAGCCCCACATGGGTTTTCTGCTGCCCGCGCAGAGCCCGCTTCGGATCCTCTGTCTCCCTCTTTTTCTGCCCCTACCCCACTCACACGCACCCTCTCTCTAAAAAATAAATAAACGTTAAAAAGAAAAGAGGCGAATTTTTTTGGGGTCTCTTTAGTAAGTGGTAGAGATCTGGAACGCCTTTTCAATTTTAATGTAAGTCACTGAACTATGAGTCCTCTTAATAAATTAACAATTTCCTGCCACTCACTTTCTCATTAGATTTCTCAGAGCATGTGATCTTACAGGCCCATGGCTATTCAATAATTAAAGCTGTGTAAATGTTCGATGTTGGTTTGGTTGAGATCTGGTTTTTATCAAAGGTGACATAGGGCAGAGCCAGTAGAAAGTGAATAGAAAAATGAGTAATGGCTTGACATTTAAAAAAGAAAACCTTACAACCAGAAGACTAATTTTTCTAAAGGATGAAATAGTCTTTTTCTTTGTTTTGGTCTTTAAATACCTTTTTTATTTATAGTTTTGGATACTGGTTAAGACTGCAGGTTCTGGGGGCACCTGGGTGACTTGGTTGAGGGTCTGACTCTTGATTTCCTCTGAGGTCATAATCTCATGGTTCGTGAAATTGAGCCCCACATTGGGCTCTGTGCTGGCAGCACGAAGCTTGCTTCGGATTCTTTCTCTCTGCTCCTCCCACGCTCACGCTCGCTGTCTCTCTCTCAAAATAAATAAACTTATATATAAAAAAAGGGAGGTTCTAGAACTACCCAGGTTGGTTTTCTGTTGTGGTTTTGCCACTTACTGTGTAATATTTGGCAAGTTACTTAACCTCTCTGAGCCTCAGTTTTGCCATCTGTAAAATGGGGATAAATAATACTACCTCCTCTATATGGTGGTTGTGACTTGCAAATCTCTTAATGGCTTAGAAAGATTATAGAGTCAGTAGTAAATGTGAACTTTTGTTATTTATTCCAGACTTTAAAAAACCCAACTATTTCTGCTTTAGATGTTAATAAGCTTGTTCATCTTTAAGTTCTTAGTTAGATGTTGTTAAATTTATTTTGGTTATGAAATGTTTTAACTTCGATACCGATCCCGGAGTCATCTAGGGAAATCTATGTATATAGTCCAGAAACAAATGACAGACGGGCTTAGTGGTCCATCATCACAAGAAGGGTTGTTCAAAACTGGAAAGTGTTCACTTGGGAAGGTACTCAGAAAACCCCACGCTCCTGTGTTCAGGCTTGTTATTTATAGACTGTCTCCTGTCTCTTGGACGATAAACTATCAGAATTGATGGCAATCACTTGTTGACCACTTAGGGATCTGTGCTGTGTTTGGGAATCAGTCCTTAGGGACTGCATTGATCATTTTATATTGAGAGGAAAAGTATTTATCTTTTTAATGAATGCTTTTTTTGTTGTTTGTTTTTGCATCTTGCAAATGACCCTCTTACCAACATCATGTAGAATCCTGCGGAATCAAACCATTAGGGATGCCGGTAGCTTGTTGCTGGTTGCTTGTTTCTTTCTGCATCATATTGTTTGAATAGAATGAAGAGGGGTCCCTGGGTGTCTGCTGGGGACTGGGACTGGATGAATAAGATTTGTGCATTGGTTTATTTCAGTCGTGCAGAGGTAAATCTTTATATCACTGTTGGCCTCCTGCCCCTGATTAAACAGAGAAGCCAGAGATGGTGAAACCTTCTTATGCTTCTAAATAACTGTTTGAGACCTTGACCCTCTTTTGCAATTCAGGGTGGCTGTTGAAGAGGTTAGTGATTGGTTCCTCGGCTGGGCTGTGATCCCCACCTCCCCCTGGACCTTTGAGGCCTCCTCATCTGTTACACTTTGAACAGCATGTGCGCTGGGTTTTTTTTTTTTTTTTTTAAGGAGGCTGCTGAGCTCCGAAAGGAACAGTGGTTTTCAGGAGGAGGAGAGGTGTCTGCAACAACTAACCATGCTTCTTTGTTGTTGGTCAGTGAGAATCCACAGCTGGGTGCTGTGGGGGACATAGAAACTGGTCCTAGTAAAAGACATGCCTTGCTTCTTCATTCAGTCAGCAAACATTGATTGGCCAGTGGGAGGAAAGGAAAATTAATAGGTAGCACGTATACTCACGTGAAAATTGCTCACTCGTATACTTTAAACAGCATGTGGGACTCCAGGACACATTACTTCTGTTAATTTGATGGGAAACATTTAGGGAGCACCTACCCTGTGCTGAGCCCGCAATTAAGTACTTTATCCCCATTTTACAGATGGGGTAACCCAAGCTTAGAAAGGTTTTGAGAACTTGCCTGGGATTTCTGTAGTGGTAAGTGGAAGAACTGGGATTTGAACTTGGGCAGCGTGCATTCCGGATGAGTGCTCCATCTCGCCCACAAGTTACTGACCTGAGGGTTTAGACGCAGCTCTTGCCTGGCCTCTAGCCTCGGTGCAAGTCTGCGTGTGAGCCTGGGCACGTTACTCACCCTGACGGTGCCTCCCCGTTTGCTCAGCAGTAAAAATAAGATGAACCTCATGGTTTTTACGGTAAATGTCAACTGCCAGGTGAATAGTAGGTGCCCTTGAATACTATGTCCCTTTCACTTTCTCTCCACAGGTGTCCATCCTTCTCTTCTTCCCAGCCCGGCATGGGGTTCTCTGGACACACTAGCGGTGGCCACTGGTCACTGAACTGTTTTCTCCCCCCTCCCCAGGGATGATTGGCTACGGCATGGCCAAGGGTGCTGTTCATCAGCTCTGCCAGAGCCTCGCCGGAAAGAACAGCGGCATGCCCTCCGGCTCTGCGGCCATCGCCGTGCTCCCGTAAGTGGTCGGGGCTCCCCGCTCACTCCCCGCCTCTGCCTCGCTGCCAGGACTTAACATTTGAGTAGCTCTTCACCAGGGACTTGTGTGTCCTGTCACCTTGGCTTCTCACATTCGCCAGAGGCCCTAAAGATACTTCCTCAGATGTTGGAGTGTCCCAGGCTGTCCAGAATGGTTGGCTGGTGGGACGGGTCTGTCTGTCTGTCTTCCTCTTCCTTGTTTTCTTTCCTTCCCTCCATCTGTCCCTCTGTCCCTCCTTATTAAAAGTAGTCTATGCATTTCTTTTTAATATTTGTATTCTTTCAAGTCATCGTAAGGCCAGTGGAAGAGAGATTGTACTTTAGTCTTTGCATGTGTGTATTTGTGTGTGTGTGTGTGTGTGGGGGGGGGGAGGTGGGGACAGTGGTGTCTGAGGGAGAATATGGGAAACTGGGACACGTTCCTATTTGTGACCTGGAAGAAGGTCCTTGTCAGTGGCCCCAGACAAGGCAGCTGCTTTGGAGGTGGGGTTCCTTCCTGCTGGAAGGATCCCAGCACCAACCGGCTTGTCTCTTGCCTGTAGTTCTAAAAGGGACGTCGGGACCTGCTAGGGCACAGGGCTTTCCAGCTCCCTTTTGTTTGTGAGCTTCTGTGATTCTGTGACCTGCTCCCCCAGCTATTTTGAATGATTTCTGAGGCCTGAATGTTCTTGGGAGAGTCCTACATATCTGAGTTCTGTAGCCTCTTGCTGAAAATCATAAGGTTTCATAGGAAACAGTCCCAGAACGAAGGATGAGGCTGTCTTTTTCCCCTACTTAAAGAAATATTATTATTACACTTTAAAAATTGAGAGAAATGAGTCTGCTACGTTTTAGGGAGTGAAGAAGATGCAAATTGCAAAGCAGTTTACTTTAATAAAGACTATATTTAAGAAAAGGCAAAACTGTATTTTTAAAAAGGCTCTTTTGTTTTGTTCCTGTCTGCCTGAAGGGTGAGTCACAGAGCACTTCACTGAATTATGCTCGGACGTGATCTCTGTATATGTGGAGGGCTTCCTGGCCTCTGTCTGTCCTCCTGTGATCTCCCCATGTAAATGCGGCCACCCTTGGTGCCAAAGGCTCACATTGCATTTTCCTGGCTAAGGAGGACCGGGCAGCTATAATTCTTACAGAAGGGAGGCACACACAACAGGCTTGTCTCTGTGCACTGCAGGGTTACCCTGGATACCCCGATGAACAGGAAATCAATGCCCGAGGCCGACTTCAGTTCCTGGACGCCCTTGGAGTTCCTGGTTGAGTGAGTATTGACATACTGTCGGTAACAGGCAGCTTCCAGCCCCATCTCTCTGCCTTTTACAGAGTAGGCTGTGTTCTCTTAGCTCCCCAGTGCAGGTGGCTTTGGGAGGTTCCCAGGCTTCTGGAGGGTATGTGACACATCAGAGTGAGTCTCAGGAGGGGTTGACAGTGCTGACCTGAATCTTGAGCTGGCCAGCCTGAGCATGGCCTGACTGCTCTAGGCCTCAGTTTCCCCTTCTGTATAACGGAATCCATAATTATCAGGAGGATTAAATGTGGTAGCGCTTGGCACGATGTCTGACCCGTAGTAAGTGCTCGGTAAACCTCTGTTCCCGGTAACATCATTGTCTCTGCTAACGAGGAGCAGCAGTGTGGGAGTCAGATGGTGATCTAGGGAACATCTGGGCTCCTGTGTCTGAGTTAGTGCTGAGCCACAGACCCACACAGAGTGTCCTTTGTTCCTGAAATCACATTCACCCATTTGTGGATATGGGTGGCATTTGAAGATCATGGAGAAGGAGTTAGCTTTCTCACTCTTCTGTGTTTGTCTGGATCTCAGTTCCCCACAGCCCTCCATGTGGTAAGTACGTATTCCCCGAGCACCCACTGTGGGCCAGGTGCTGGGCTAGGCCCCGGGACAGGGAGATGAAGAAGATGTCCTTGCCCTCCCCACGCGGGAGACGGCCTTACCCCAAAGAGCCGGTGTGTCTGCTGCTTCGACAGCTGTGTACAAGATGTTTGCAAAGTTTGGGATGTGCTTCTGGCCTGCTATTACATCTCATTTTAATTAAGTTGAGAGGCATTTGGGACTTTTATGTTTGGAACCAGTATTTATGGAGCACTTGTTATGTGCCATCATGCACCATCTTAACTGTTACCTTTTTTTTTTAAGTTTACTTATTTTTGAGAGAGAGTGGGGGAGGTGCAGAGAGAGAGAGAGGGAGACAGAGAATGAGAATCCCAAGAGGGAGAGAGAGAGAGAATCCCAATCAGGCTCTGCACTTCCCGACACAGGGCTTGAACTCACGAACCGTGAGATCATGACCTGAGCCTAAATCAAGAGTCAGACACTTAACCAGCTGAGCCACCCAGGTGCCCCAACTATAATCTTATTTAATGTTCATAGCAAGTCACTGAGGGAGGGCCTATCATCTTTGTTTAAGATTTGGGGACTTGAGGCATGGGGGGCGAGGGGGATGAATAACATGCCCTAGATCACATAGCAGAGCCAGGATTTGACCCAGGCAGTATGACCGCAGGGCCTGTGGTCTTAACTAGGCCCACAGTTACTTCTGCCTACCAAGTTTTGAATTGTGTTTTGCATTTGAGCTTCTTTGTAAAAGCCAGTATTTCCAATAGCATCTATAACCTGGATTCTAGATGGATCATCGGGGGTCACGTTTCTCAATTAGTGCCAAGTGGTGGAGTCCCAGCCACCCTCTGTTCCAGAAATCATGGCACCTTTGTGGGATTTGAAAACTCACATGACAGTTTGGCATGAAATGTACTTTGAATGTCTGGAGTATGTTAGCCTTTGCTCTCCGTGGTTATGATGGTGTTTCCCTTGTCTACTGCAGACTGCTAATGAAGACGAACTAAGACAGTTTAAAACATGCATGAGTAACGCATGTTCCCCTTCACATCCAGCCATCTGACCCGTCTCCCTCAGAGCCATCCCTAAGCCCTGCCCCGCCCCAGAGATGGGTCACAATGTGGATGGGACTTTGGAGGAGTTTTAGCAGTGCTTTGCTGTTGGGTCTATGGAATAACTGCCCTTGGCTTGTTCAGCCCTTGGAGTGGAATCTTGAATGGCTTGACAGTTAAACATCGGCTCTGGTCTAGCAGGCTGCTGGTCACTACCAAAGTATATCCCAGAAACTCCTGAGTGCTTCCTAGTTGAAGAAGGTCCAGAGTCCTAGCTGGTGGGTTGTCCAAGGGGACCAAGTACTCAAATGTAAATGTTTTGTGTGAAAATTATCAGCTACTTGTGGGGCACCTGGGTGGCTCAGTTAAGCGTCCGACTTCGGCTCAGTTCATGATCTTGGGGTGTGTGAGTTTGAGCCCCGCATTGAGCTCTGTGCTGACGGCTGGGAGCCTGGAGCCTGCTTCGGATTCGGTGTCTCCCTCTCCCCCCCTCCCCCCACCCCTGCTCACACTCGTGTCATTCTCTCTCTTTCTCTCTCTCAAAAATAATAAACATTAAAAAAAATTACCAGGTACTTGTTGCATCTTGTGAATTTGCTGTGCCCTTTTTTAATTCCTGTCTTCTTAGAGGAGGCCTTCCCAACTCTCCCAGGCAGGGTTCCTTCCCTGCATGCAGCGTAATTAATTCCCCCATTCCTGCACTTCACATTTTATTGTAATAGTCTTTTTTTTTTTTTGCTATCTGTTCCCATTGCTGTGGTGTTCCATGAATGGTTACTTAAAAAAAAAAAAGAATGAATGAATTTCTTTTAAATTTCTGGAAAGGTAACATGGGAAAGTATAAAGAATTGTGCACATTCTGGCCTCCTGGGTGACTCAGTTGAGCGTCCGACTCTTGATTTCGGCTCAGGTCATGATCCCAGTGTTGTGGGATCAAACCCTGAGTCAGGCTTTGTGTTGAGTGTGGAGCCTTCTTGAGATTCTCTCCCTCCCTCTGCTACTCCCCTGCTCATTTGTGCATGCACTTGTTCAAATTAAAAATATTGTGTATGTACGTGTCTTTCTCTTAGAATTAACTAATTACAGTCTTTTTTAAATCACTTAAAATCATATTACTGTGTTGTAAAGGATTCTAACAATGAAGCAAAATGCAAAAACCAAACTTAAAGTCTCACCGAATGCTGCCACTTGGACATTGGAATGAGTACTGAGGGCACTGGGGACCTGGCTATGTGTCCCTGTGGCTTTTTCACAGTTGCTGCTGCTGTCCTCTACCCCCAAGCCACTGATGTGAATATAAGCATGTGTTGTCGAGAGTTTTGCTTTGAAAATGTAAAGCTTATATTCTTTGTTCTAGAACCTTCCACGACTGGATCATAGAGAAAAACCGACCGAACTCGGGGAGCCTCATCCAGGTGGTAACCACGGAGGGAAAGACGGAGCTCACCCTGGCATATTTTTAAGCTTCGTCTCCGTGCCTGCTGGAGACTTGCCAGAAAAGTTGTTTCTCTCAGTGTGTCTGTGTAGGTCCTTTGTTTTCTGTCATCTGGTTTGTGGTATGAGATACTGAGTCCTGTTGTCCTCTCTCCTAATGTGCGTTGTTCTCCCAGGACAGTGTAAAATGTTCATGTGAAATAAGGTATGAGGGCGGAGGCCTGTAATAGCACAGACGGTCTGTTAGCTGCGCGAGTTTAGGAGGTATCCAGCAGAGCCTCTGGGTCTGCATCCTCCTGAATTGCATTTGAGACTTGGATTCAGTCCTGAACAGGGTCTGTCGACCTGACTAGTTTAGAGATGCGTTGATACTGGGGACGTTCGGGGGCCTTAGTTTTGAATGTTCTGTTTATATCACACACATCGTGTTTGTAGCCGCCCAATTGAACTGCCTTAAAACTCCTTTTGTGGTGTAAGCAAAATCCCGTGGACTCTGTTAAGATATCTTGTCCTGTGAGGTTGCCAAGTGTACTTCCGAGCTACTTGTTATTTGGAGTTTATCTTCCTAATAAATGCACTTCATTTATGATGTTGTCTTCTGTAATCAACTGTGGCTTAAAATACAGTCATTGATGGATGTGGTCATGGGAAGGGGGCGGACTCTGTCTGAGATCAGCTCTTTCACCACAAAAACACGGGCACGGTTCCTGCTTGGGCAGATCAGAATCCGGGGGCGCCAGGATGGCCCTGTGTATTTAGAACAGTGCTCCACGCAGCCGATAGTGGCTGTACCAATGGAGAATGAGTGATCTGATCCACCCTGGCCATTGTGCAGGTGAGGAAACATCCAGAGAAAGAACTTACTCTCCTCATTGCCAGTAAGGGGCATAACAAAGCCCAGAAGACCAGTCACCAGTGGCTGCTGTTTTGTTTTGTTTTGTTTTGTTTTGTTTTTTTTTTGAGTGTGGCTGCTGTTTTTAAAGGACTTTACTACGTGTTTTCATTTTTGATTTGTTTTTTTTTTCTTTTTTTAATATTTATTTTGAGAGAGAGCGAGAGAGAGCACCAGCAGAGGAGGGGCACAGAGAGGGGGGGGGGGAGTGTATCCTGGCACAGGGGTTAATCCCACAGACTGAGCTCATGAGCTGAGCCAAAATCAAGAGTTGGACATTTAACCCAGGCACCCCTCCTTTTTGATTCTTTACAACAATTTTTATTGAGGTAGAATTCATATTAAAAAATTAAGCATTTTTTGGGGCGCCTGGGTGGCGCAGTCGGTTAAGCGTCCGACTTCAGCCAGGTCACGATCTCGCGGTCCGTGAGTTCGAGCCCCGAGTCAGGCTCTGGGCTGATGGCTCGGAGCCTGGAGCCTGTTTCCGATTCTGTGTCTCCCTCTCTCTCTGCCCCTCCCCCGTTCATGCTCTGTCTCTCTCTCTGTCCCAAAAATAAATAAAAAACGTTGGAAAAAAAAAATTAAAAAAAAAAAATTAAGCATTTTAAAAGGAAAAACTCAATAGCATTTAGTGTTTTCCCAGTATTATTTAACCTGCACTTCAGTCTATTTCCAAAATCTGTTCATCATCCAAAATTAAATCTCGTGCCCACTAAACAGTTACTCCTTGGGGCACCTGGGCGGCTCAGCCGGTTGAGCGTCCAACTTTGGCTCAGGTCACAAGCTCATGGTTCGTGGGTTTGAGCCCTGTGTGCTGACAGCTCAGAGCCTGGAGCTGCTTCGGATCCTGTGTCTCCCTCTCTCTCTGCCCTTCCACCTCTCGTTCTGTCTCTCACTCTCAAAAGTAAACAAACAAAAAAACCCAGTCACTCCCCATTCCCTGTGCCACCAGGCCCCGGCAACTGCTAGTCTGCTTTTGATCTCTGAACTCTATGCAATTCCCTATTCTGGATATTTCATGTGAGTGGAACCATACCATATGCAGCCTTTTGCGTGTGGTGTCTTTTACTTCACAGGTTTTCCAGGTTCGTGTTGTAGCAGGTATCAGCGCTTCATTCCTTTTTGGGGCTGGATGGTATTTTCATTGTTGGTGTATACAATTTACCTGTCTGTGCGTGTATATTAGGATTGTGTCCACTTTTGCCTGATGTAAATTGGGCTGTGAGCATTTATGTGGTACCTGTTTTCAGTTCTTTCGGATAGAGTGGAGTTGCTTGGTTATTTGGTAATTGTATATTTAACTATTTGAGGAGTCTTTTCTCGTTCTTGACACTATACTTTGTAGGGGTCAAGGACAGGCCACTCCAAGTTGGACCACGTTGGCATGAAGAGTATTTTGAGCTGAAGGCAATCTAGACCCAGTGGGCTCAAGAGAAACTCTTGTCCCTCCCTTAACTAATAGCAGATTCTAACCTGGGGGGGTCTTTCCCAGAATAAGAGCAATTAGCAGAGGTAAATTTTATCTGAGTAACCCATCTGTATGATAGGGCAAACATCTAATTACCAAACATCTGCCTTTTTTTTTAATTTTATTTTTTTAATTTATATCCAAATCAGTTAGCATATACTGCAACAATGATTTCAGGAGTAGATTCCTTAGTGCCTCTTACCCATTTAGCCCATTCCCCCTCCCACAATCCCTCTAGTAACCCTCTGTTTGTTCTCCATATGTAAGAGTCTCTTCTGTTTTGTCCCCTTCCCTGTTTTTATATTATTTTTGTTTCCCTTCCCTTATGTTCATCTGTTTTGTCTCTTAAAGTCCTCATCTGAGCGAAGCCATATGATTTCTGTCTTTCTCTAATTTCACTTAGCATAATAACCTCCAGTTCCATCCACGTAGTTGCAAATGGCAAGATTTCATTCTTTTTGATTGCTGAGTAATACTCCATTATACATACATAACATACATATATATATACACATGTACCCATGTGTGTGTGTGTATATATATATGCACACCCACACCACATCTTCTTTATCCATTCATCCATTGAGGGACATTTGGGCTCTTTCCATCCTTTGGCTATTGTTGACAGTGCTGCTATAAACATGGGGGTGCATGTGCCCCTTCAAAACGGCTCACCTGTAGCCCTTGGATGAATACCTAGTAGGGCAATTGCTGGGTTAATGAATCTCCATAGTGTTTTCCAGAGTGGCTTCAACAGTTTGCATTCCCACCAACAATGCAAAAGAGATCCTCTTTCTCCACATCCTTGCCAACGTTTGTTGCCTGAGTTGTAAATGTTAGCCGTTCTGACAGGTGTGAGGTGGTATCTCATTGTGGTTTTGATTTGTATTTCCCTGATGAGGAGTGGTGTTGAACATCTTTTCATGTGCCTGTTGGCCATCTGGATGTCTTCTTTGGAGAAATGTCTATTCATGTCTTTTGCCCATTTCTTCACTGGATTATTTGTTTTTTGGGTGTTGAGTTTGATAAGTTCTTTATAGATGTTGGATACTAACCCTTTATCATATATGTCGTTTGCAAATATCTTCTCCCATTCCGTCAGTTGCCTTTTAGTTTTGCTGATTGTTTCCTTTGCTGTGCAGAAGCTTTTTATTTTGATGAGGTCCTGGTAGTTCATTTTTGCTTTTGTTTCCCTTGCCTCCAGAGATGTGTTGAGTAAGAAGTTGCTGCAGCCAAGATCAAAGAGGTTTTTGCCTGCTTTCTCCTCAAGGATTTTGATGGCTTCCTATCTTACATTTAGGTCTTTCATCCATTTTGAGTTTATTTTTTGTATGGTGTAATAAAGTGGTCCAGGTTCATTCTTTTTTTTTTTTT